>NW_006160010.1:2827481-2836710 GCF_000334495.1 Tupaia belangeri chinensis
TCTTTTGAATGCACAATATCATTCTAACTTCCTAACTATAGGATCTATGTAATAACGATTACATTCTGAAACGACTGAAGCAAATATTCTTTCCCATTCATAATTATCACACAGTATTATGTGTATTAGACTTTTTATGACCTTGGTGCTTCAATAATAAGCTTTGACCTTTTGTCTTCTTTCTTTCTCCTGAACTTTATTTTCCACTCCCATTCCCTACTGCCATTACCAACAGGATAAATTCCAAAGTCCTTAGCAGCACATACAAGATCATATCCTGCTTGCAAGATTATATCTTGCTTCTCTCTCCAACCTCACCTCTAAACCCATCACTCAGACCCTAACTAACATTTTTCTTGCAAATATGATCTTTTGCTTGCAGTTTCCCATAGACGCTTGCTTTATTTGAACCCATAATCATCTCTTTTATTCTCTTGCTCCTTAATCTTTAGGTCATCTAGATGTCGCCTTTTGGAAGCTTCTCACGTCTCCCTATCCCCACACCCTATATTGTATTAAGAATCCCTTTAATTTTACCAGCTTTTAAAATTTTATAATTCATTGTTTATTGTCCGTATTCTTCTAACTACATTTTATGACCTTTGAAGAAAGGGACAATATATTGTTGATGTCTTGCTCTTGGTACAAGCATAGTATTTAGTAGAAAGTCAAAGCTTAATGCACCACAATAGAACAAATTGTTGGATCATTAATTTAAATAAGCTACACAGAATAAAAAGTAAACTTTTCTAATTTTACCTAATAATATGCATTATAACTTATGAGATGGGGGTCTTCAAAAATCTTACCAAAACATATAATATGAAAATACCGCTCATGGATTTCCATTTTTTTGATACCAAAATAAATGATAGTTTAATTCTATTAGCCCAAGAACTTTTAAAAAATACCTTTGTGTGCTTTTGTTTCAGGTTTTTGTTTGTTTGTTTGTTTTTTTAAGCTTGTTTACGTCTTCCATGAGAGAGAGAAATAGGCACTCCCAATCAGGTCATTATCTGCAGTGATCCACCCCCCAGCCTCAGCCAGCCGGGATTACAGACACACTCAGGCATGCACAGACATCTCTGGCTTGTACAGGAACCTTGCAAGACCCAAACCTGGGACCTACTCACATGGTCCCAAAATCACACACAGAGCATTGCATTACTGTGTGTCACCATAGCTGGCTCTCTGCATTCCTCTTAATGTCTTAAATCTGGATCCAGTCACCCCAATTTTGCTTTATAGCATAAATTCTCAAAAGAGGCATGGTTTGGAATTTTAATTTTCTTTGTACATATTTATTATGTTCTAAGAGTTTTTTTAAAATAATACAGCAAAATGTGTTCTTAAAATGCTGATGAGGGATCATGTGAGAAAATTTTATTTTAATTCTGTTTTTAAACTTTTTAAAGCCTCCAGGTGACTCTTCAGATTTCTTACAACTTCCTGACTGCGTGAAAGATCTAAAAATTTTGTTTTTAATTCTTAGATTTTTTTTTAATTACATAATTTGAGCAGAGATATTTTCAAAGGTATATCTATAAAGTATGAGTATATATGTGCAAATGTGTGTTAATATACATACATCTACACACAAATAGGAGGAGAGAAAAAAGAGGGTGGAGGAGAGATGAAACAGGAACAAAGGAGAGGGAAGGGAAGGGGAGGGCAAGGGGAGAGAGGAAGGAGAGAAATGTTGTTCTCTGCAGGAGCAGATAGAAAGGGAAAAGAGAGATGGACTGACAGAACTATGAAGACACTTGTACCCCCCATGAATTAAAAGTACTTGCAACACACCTTTTGAGACCTTGAGGAAATTCCACCTGTGGGTTTCTGTTAGAAAATAATAGATAAGGGGCCAGCAAGTGATGCAGTAGTTAAGACTCTGGATTCCCACATGGCAGACTGTGCTTCTACTCCTGGACCTGGTGGCTTGAAATTCATGCTGGGTGTGTGTGTGTGCATGCCCAACGTCCCAAGAGAATGGAGGAGAAGGGATCACAGCATGGCCATCCCCACTTGGGGGGCGGGAGTGATTTCTCACTTTCTCTCACTTTATCTCTCTGATAAGCACATTCCCTATAGCAAAAACTCTCAAAAAATTATAAAAGAAAAGATGGGTTTTCTTCTACAACAGAGACTCAGAGACAGTCATCTTGATCACTCCATTTCACACAGACTTCCTAAATTGTGTTGTTCTTGAGTTTTATTTTATTTTCAATATTGCATTTCTACAACTAAAAAAAAAAATCTCAGTTGGTAAAGAAGAGAGCTTTATTCAACTTTTGTCAAATAAATACTTTTCCCCTTCTTTCCCTCTCTCTTACTTCAAACAACTAAATTATAAAGCTAGGGAGTTTGTTCCAATTAGGGAATCTAATAAAGATTTAAATCACTGAGGATCTTAGGGATAAGTATATTGACATGATAATTACGTGGCAGGTAATAGTAATAGCAATAGGAAATTCAAGAAAATATGTACTTTTAAATCTACAAATGTATAAAATTTTGATCATTAAATTGGATGTACATTAGAATGATCATTTGAAAGGATTTCTTGTAGCTGCTGATTACTTATTTCATGCTATGGTTCTTCATGTTGCTCTCATGAAGTTACTAAATACCACTGTTGCATACTTGAACCATGCTCTCTAAGCACTTCCTGTTGTCATTGCATTGTTTCAAATAGTTCTTTACAGAGCCCTTCAAGAATCTTTTTTTGCATTATGTTATACTTTCTCAACTTCAATAATCTTGTGTTTTCTGTTATTCTTATATGACTCATCAAATTCTTGAATACTAGTTACTGGTTCAATTCAATGGACCAAATTTCTCCTTGTAGTCTGGAAGATGCATTGCTACCTAGACCTTGAATAATTCTTCATCTATTACTTTAAGTAAAAGTAGTTTATTTAATATAATAGGCCTCTACCAGTACCTTTATTCTTACTTTTTATATGTTCACTTACAGTGTGTAATTTTGTGTGAAATGTATTTAATATATTTATTCTTTTCTTAAGCCAGCATAGTGCTGAGCAGTAGCGGGTACTAGACCCACTAAAGACTGTTATTCTTAGATTGCCATTTTGGTGAAAATATTGAAATGTATTGATTCACATTACCTTGTAGTTATTTTGCAAGTGGTATTTTATAAATAGTAACATATCTAATTGTCATAGCAATCCTATGAAATGCATCCCATTATTAACTCCACTTTATAAGAGTGGAAACTGAGGCATACAGTTAAAATAATAGATCCAACTTTGCTTGAGAGAAGTCAGGATTAAAAGGACTTTCTTAATTTCAGAGGTCATGCTCTTACCACTACCATATGTGCCACATTTATTCTCATAACAGTTGGTATAGCTCCCATGTATTCTCAATATTACAGCCTCTTCCTTTAGCATTGTTAATATCTATGATGATGACTTTATTTGCATTATAAATATTAACCATAGTATAAAATAATATCAATTTCAGAAGAAATTAACTAACATTGATAAGATCACTTTACTGAATTAAAACACAGTCTTCTGAAGCGAAGCCCGTGATTTTCTCCTTGTGTCACTTTTCATTTTGAAATAGCTCTGGTTCCATTTGCAACTGGCATGCCATACTGAAGTTTTTAGATTTTTTTTTTTTAGAGAGGTTTTTGCTATAGGGCACTCACCAGAAAGACAGAGAGATAAAGAGAGACAGAAAGTGAGAAATCACCCCCCCGGGGGAATGGCCATGCCACAATCCCTTCTCCTCCATTCTCCTCTCGGGATCTTGGGCACACATGCACATGCATCCAGTGTGAGTTTAAGCCACTGGGACTGAGACTCAAACTGTGGTCAACTATATGGGAGTCCAGTGACATAGCCATTACACTAACTGCTGGTCCCTCAAGTTCTCAGATATTATGGTAGAAATGACGCATAAAATATTTCAGAAACAACACAATCTCAAAAAAACAAGTATTCTTTAGGCAAAATTTGTAGGCCAAGCAATAAACTATGTTTATACAGTTTAATTTGACCAGATATGTAATAATTAAAAGCATAAGAGCCTTAAAATAGGCATCAATGAATTGTTTTAGAGCTTTCATATTCATACAAAAATAGAAAACCAGGCCTAAGATTTCATTTAGCAGGTGAGCAGATAAAACGAAGACCTCTGCTTAAATTGTACCCTCAACGAAAGGTAGAACATAGATGTCATTTTTTTAAAGAATGCTTTAATATTAAAGTACATGTTTTTCCAATAATTTTATAGCTACACCAATATTATTTTAGTTGAGATGAGTAGTTAGCATAATGGCTATGTTGCTGGACTCCCATGTAGTCGAAGATAGTTTGTGACCCAGATCTGGTGGCTTAAAACTCATGCTGGGCACGTGTGTGTGCGTGCCCAAGATCCTGAGAGGAGAATGGAGGAGAAGGGATTGCAGTGTGGCCACCCCCCTGGGGGGTGATTTCTCACTTTCTGTCTCTCTGTCTCTCTCTGGCTGCCACTTTTTCTTTTTTAGTCCATTGTTTTTAAAATGTCCTATCATAGTATTTTAATTGTTCTTTCATATGCCTTATAAGGCTATTGAGGGCAGAATAATGGCCTCCAAAGAATATCAAGTCCTAATCCCCAAAACGTATGAATATGTTACTGTACATGGCAAAAAAAATATGTGGCTGAGTTTTTGGACCTTGAGATGAGATGATTATTATAGGTTATATAGTGGGTCTAAAATACATGATTCCTTAAAAGCAGGAACATTTCTTGGTTATGATCAGAGATAGAACAGTGAGAGAAGGGTCAGAGAAACACAAAGTAAAGGGAGTTTAACTCACAACTGCTGAGTCATGAGCCAGTAACCAAAGAAAATGGGGGGCATTTATTGTTGAGTCTAAAAAAGTCAAGAAAATTCCCTAGAGCCTTCAGGAAAATAAAATGGTTCCACGAACTTTGATTTAAGCCCAGTGAAATTTATGCTGAATTTATGACCAACAAAATCATAAGATAACAGATTTTTATTGTTTTAAGCTGTTAAGTTTTTGACCGTGTATTGTAGAAATAATGAGAAACTAACAGGATGTATATGTATTGTTTATTCTATATCTCATCTGTAGGATTTTATTTGTAAAAATAATTGAATGTTAACTATGTTTACATTATTTATAAAACTGATTTACTGGGAACCAGCAGTTAGCGTAATGGCTATGTCGCTGGACTCCCACGTAGTCGACCGCGGTTCGCGTCCTGGACCCGGTGGCTTAAAACTCATGCCAGGCGCGTATGCGTGCGTGCCCAAGATCCCGGGAGGAGAATGGAGGAGAAGGGATTGCGGTGTGACCATCCCCCCTGGGGGTGATTTCTCGCTTTCTGTCTCTATGTTTCTCTCTGTCTTGCGAGCGCACGCGCCCTATAGTGAAAAAAAAAAAAAAACCTCTCAAAAAAAAAAAAACTAATTTACTCACATTTTTTTTATTAAGCTATTATTGATGATTGATTGTTTTTTACATTTCTACTCTCTTTTCTTGACTTTAGTTGATTTCATCATATTTTTACAGAATTATTTTTCTTTTCATATATTCAATAGAGAGGTTATATATTCTCTTTTCATTAACTTTTAAGTATCTATTTATGATCTTTTGAAGTGAAAATTTATCCTATATCTTTTTTAACTCCCAAATAATATAAACAAAATAGCATATTTTACCACTAATTAACTCAAACTCATTGTTATGCTTATGGTTTTACATTATTTCAATGTCTTCTTTATTTCAGAATAGCCTTCACAAATTAATTATCACCATTATGGCTATAAAGTATTTGATCCACTGGCTCTTGGGTTGTGTTATAGTCAATGACCAAAGGAACATTTAACACTCCTTTTACTTAGAAGTGTTTCTCTCAGTCCCCTCTTTTCTTTTGAACTTTATCTCCTTCCTTCTTACTAAAATGTATCCTCTATAGACTTAGTGTTTAAGATTTTAAAATTTCACAAAAGAAGGTGGTAGTGAAGAAAATGAGAAACAAAAAATTTATAGGAATTTAGATTTGTTACAGAAATTCATGATAGGAAATGAAGCAATATGGCAAGAGCCAGTCACATAGTCAACTGTGGTTCAAGTCCTGGACCCGGTGGCTTCAAACCAGGCACGTGTGCATGTTGTGCTCAAAATCTCAAGAGGATGGAGGAGAAGAGATTCCTGCATGGCCATCCCCCCGGGGGATGATTTCTCATTTTCTCTGTCGCTGGGGAGTGCATGCACCCTATAGCGAAAAAATAAAAAAATAATAAAATAAACAAGAGAGAGAGAGAGAGAGAGAGAGAGATCAACTGAATAATTACATTAGATTATTTATTTAATTTTATTGGTTATTATCATTCAGTTTGAGAAGAGCAGGAGACAGGGAAAATGAGAAAGCAAGCCGCCAGGTCCAGGATTTGAATCATAGTTGGTCATGTGGGAGTCCAGTGCCTTAACCATGACATCACATGCTGGCCCCTGAATAATTTTTTTAAATGACCCAAATATATGGTGTCTGCAAGAGACTCACTTTAGATGCAAGACATATCCAGGCTAAAAGTTAAAAGTATGGAAAAGATGTTCAATGCAAATGGTAGCCAGTAAAAGAGCTGGAATTGCTGAGCTAACACCAGACAGAATATACTTTAATGCAAAACCTATACAGAAAACAAAGAAAAAGTACTTGACAGAATTCAACATTTTTCAGGACCAGCAGTTAGCGTAATGGCTATGTCGCTGGACTCCCATGTAGCCGACTGCAGTTCGTACCCTGGACCTGGTGGCTTTAAAAATTCAAGACCGGCGCGTGTGTGTGCGTTGTGCGTGCCCAAGATCCCGAGAGGAGAATGGAGAAGGGATTGCGGTGCGACCATCCCCCCTGGGGGGTGATTTATCGCTTTCTATCTCTCTGTCTCTGCCTGGCTGGCGAGTGCAAACACCCTATATCAAAAACCTCTCCAAAAAAAAAAAAAATCAACATTTTTTATGATTACATCTCTGAATAAGTTATGCATAAAAAGAATGCATCTCACCACAGTGAAGGCTATATATCAAAAATGTCAATAGCTAACATCATATGCAGTGTAAAAGCTGAATTTTTTTCTCTAAGATCAGTACAAAACAAAAATACCTATTCTTACCATTTCAATTCAAGATGGTACTAGAAATCATAGCCAGAACTATTAGACAAGAAAAGGAAATAAAAGCAACAAATCCTTAAAGAGAGAAGCAAAAATATTTTTGCTTGCAGTTAACATGATCTTATGTATAGAAAATTCTAAAGTCTACACACACACGCACACACGCATGCACACGCACACACAAACAATGCTGTTAGAAGAAATAAAAGAATTCAGAAAAGTTGTAGGATGCAAAATCAGCATTAAAAAATTTGTAGTGCTTCTATACACTAATAAGAAACTATTTGGAAAAATAATTTAGGAAAATAATCCTAATTACTATAAAATTAAAAAGAATAAAATACTTAGTAATAATTATAACCAAGGAGATAAAAACTATACTCAAAAAACTATAAAATACCAGTGAAAAAGATTAAAGATACCCCAAAAATAATGAAAATGGAGCCAGCAGGTGATGGGGTAGTTATGGCATTGGACTCCCACATGGCAGACCACGGTTTGAGTCCTGGACCTGGTGAGTTGCTTTCTCACTTTCGTCTCTCTCTCTGATGAACACACATGCCCTATAGCAAATCTTTTAAAAAAGAAATAAAAGTAAATAAATACAAAATTTTTTTTTTAAATAGAAAGATATCCTATATTATAGAAGAGGAAAATCAGTAGTGTCCAAATGTCCATACTACCCAAATAGTCTATAGATTCATTGCAATCACTGTAAATCGAATGACTGAATGGGTTAGAAAGTGCAGAAATAAGCCTAAACTAATCTTTGATACCAGTACCAAGAACAGACAATAGGGAAATGTAATCTAATAAGTAAGTGGTGCTGGAAAACAAATCTAGATGTGAAAAAAATAAATTGGGTCCTTATCATATGACATATATTAAAATAATTTCAAATTGAATTGAAATTTTAAGCATAAGGCCTAATACTATAAAGCCTCTAGAAATAGGAACAAAATCTTTGACCTTGTTCTTGATAATTATTCTTTAGATATAACACTAAAAGCACAGACAATAAAAGTAAAATTAAACAAGTGGAATGATATCAAATAAAAGTTTTTGCACATTAATAAAATAATCAACAAAAGAAAAAAAATATACCAGGAAATAGAATATTTGCAACCCATTTATCTGCTAAAGGTCTAAAATACAAAATACATAAGAAATGTATACAACTCAATAGAAATTAAAAAAAAAAAACTATTAAAACTGGGCAAGTGTCTGAACAGAGACTTTTCCAAAGAAGATATATAAGTGGGCAATGAATATATGAAAGTGACCAGTATTCCTAATCATCAAGGAAAGTCAAATTAAAACAAAAATATGTATCACTTCATACTGGTTAGAATGGCTAGTATGAGAACTGCAACTGAAACATAACGAGTATTGACAAGGAAGTGAAGAAGATAGAACCCTTGTATGTTATTAGTGGAAATGTTAATTGGTACAGTGATTATGGAAAATATAAAGTTTCTTCTAAAAAGGAAAAATAGAGCTACCATGTGATCCACCAACTGCAATTTGGTATATATCCAAAGAAAATGAAATCAGCATCTCTAAGCAGTATCTGTACTCTCATATTTATTACAGCATTATTTACAATAACCAAAAAATACATAAATGGAACATAGGTCAACCTTTGTATCAAAATATCACTCTATACATCTTGAACATATCCAACATTGGCTTGCCAATTATACATAAATAAAGCTGAAAAAATCTAATAGTTTTTTTTTGCAGATAGAAAATGTTATTCTCAAATTTATATACAGTTTCGGGAACCAGCAGTTAGCGTAATGGCTATGTCGCTGGATTCCCACGTAGTCGACCACGGTTCGTGTCCCGGACCCGGTGGCTTAAAACTCACGCCAGGCGCGTGTGCGTGCGTGCCCAAGATCCCGAGAGGAGAATGGAGGAGAAGGGATTGCGGCGTGACCATCCCCCCTGGGGGGTGATTTCTCGCTTTCTGTCTCTATGTCTCTCTCTGTCTGTCTGGCGAGCGCACGTGCCCTACAGTGAAAATCTCTTAAAAAAAAAAAAAAAAAAAAAGAAAAAAAAAATTTTACTTAACGT
>NW_006160010.1:2837495-2857968 GCF_000334495.1 Tupaia belangeri chinensis
TCTGTCTGTCTGGCGAGCGCACGTGCCCTACAGTGAAAATCTCTTAAAAAAAAAAAAAAAAAAAGAGAAAAAAAAAAATTTATATACAGTTTCCAAGAATCCCAAATAGCCAAAAGACTTGCAAAAGAACAAAGTTGAATAATCACATGTCCCAATTTTAATACCTACTACAAAACTACAAGAATCAAAACATCGAGGTGTTTGAGAGATAGATAGACCAGTTGAATAGAATTTAGAGTTCATAAATGAACGAATACATGTATTGCCAATTTAATTTCAATGAAGATATCAGACACATTACCACTCCACAGAATGAGAGAAAATATTTGTAAATCGTATGTCTAATCTGGTAAGGCTTAAATACAGAACATAAAACATTTCCTACAATTCAATGGCAATAAAAACAAAACAAACAAATTAAAAATAGTGGTCAACTGCACATGAAAAATAAGAGTCTTGACATCATTAATCATTAAGGAACTACAAATCAAATCCACAATGAGATACTACTTCACACCATGACGATGGCTATATTTAAAAATATTTAAAGTAAGAAATACTGACAGAGATATGGGAAAATTGGCAACGTCAGACATTGCTGATAGGAACAAAAAATGGTGCAGGTATTGAGGAAAACAGTTTGGCAGTTCTTCAAAAGGATAAACAGAATTACCAATTTTACTCCCGGATCTATACTCAAGGGAATTAAGAACAAGAACACAGGTAGATAACTTTACACCCATGTCCATTATAATACTTCCTGTAGCCAAAATATGGAAATAATCCAGTTTTCTATCTCCAGATGGTGGGTAAACAAAATGTAGTATACATGTATAATGGAATATTGACGGCCATTAAAAAGGAATGAAGTATTAAATGTGCTAGAATGTACACGAACATTGCCATGTAAAGTTAAGTAAAATAAGCTAGATAGTAAAGAACAAAATATTGTATGGTTTCAAATGTGAAATATCCGTAATAGGCAAATGTATAGGCATAGACATTAGTAGAAGAAGAAATTAGTTACCAAGAGCTGGGTGTAGAGAAAAACAGGTAATCATTGCTTAATGAGTACTGAGTTTCTGTCCTAGGAAATAAAAAGTTTGGAAAATAAGGATGATTGTTACACAACATTGTGAGTATAATTATTACCACAGCATTGTGTACTTAAAATAGCTAAGAGACAACATTTATGAGGGCTCATGGTTTAGCTGTTGAGGGACCCAGATCCCACATGTGCAATGGCAGTTAGAATCCTGGGCCTTGTGGTTTAAGGAAATTCTGGGCACTTGCATGTGCATGCCCCAAATCTCATCGGGATGGAAATACAGAAGAAAGTGGATTGTGATGTGACTAAGCCCGATTAAGGAATGCTTTCTGCCTTTCCTTCTTCCTTGGTCTGTTTCTCTCTGGTGAGTGCACACAGCCCTGACAAAATGTTTTAAACTTATGTAGTATATATTTCAACACAATAAACATTTTTAAATAATGTGATTTAATATACACAAAAATATGTGTATATACCAATAAAATAATTATTAATGAATAGAGAAGAAACTTCTGGCAGAGGGCAGTTACTGATGTTTAATTGAGTATTAAGTGGACTTAAATTTTTGCTTATGATTTTTGAACTATTTGCATTCGTTGAAAGAAAATAGTACATTTTTAATTCAAAAATAAACTGTATATTTCATAATTTTGTGAGTTATTTATTATCATAGACCATAATTTTTTTTTTTCCTTTTTTGGAGAGGTTTTTACTATAGGGCTCATGTGCTCACCAGGAAGACAAAGAGAGATAGAGAGACAGAAAGCAAGAAATCACTCCCGGGGGGATGGCCACTCCACAATCCCCACTCCTCCATTTTTCTCTTGTGATCTGGGACATGCATGCACACGCACTTGGCATGAGTTTAAGCCACCAGGTCTGGGACTCTAACCGTGGTCGACTACATGGAAGTCCAGAGACATAGCCATTATACCAACTGCTGGTCCCATAGACCATAAATTTAATGATAAAGACAATGAGGTCAAAGATATAGTTAAAATAGGAAAAAAATTATTAAAACTTGACAAAATTTTTGTGAACACAGCATAGATAAGTGAGCTGTTTACTACAGACACATTTTTCACTTTTATTGTACTTTCTGTTTATTAATATTCGATCTTCATTGTATCCAATAGGTACTCATCAATTCATGCTTACTGAGTACCTAGTTAATGTCAACATTGGTGTTAGCAATTTTACATTTGGTTCCCCATTAAGAAATGTTGAATATAATCAAAACTAGATTTCTTACAAATATCACTTGACTTTTACATTCATTTTCCATTATTGACTATATTTCCATTTTGAATCTAGGTTTCCACAAAGTACATGGATTCAAATACCACTAATCACATTCAAGTGTTAAAAATAAATACTTTAGTCAGAAACATTCACTGTGAGTGAGTCTTAGATAAAGCTGACATCTTTAAAATTATAATGAAAATGGCAAGAGGAAATGATAGTAAATGAGTATTGATTTGCAACTTTCTCTAGGGAACAGAGGGCAGGCATGCTGTTCAGGAGATAGTAAATCTCCCCTTTGAAATGTATCTGCACTTGTTCTTGTACAATACAGAGATTAAGTAAATCACCATGAATAGTTGCAAGGAGTCTAGGAAAAATGATTTCTAGTTTCATTTTCCAACCATGAAATAGCCTCTATCATTAGAGTTGGGGTCCTTTTAGAAATTAAAATAGAGTATTAATTCTAGAAAGAACTTGAGAAGACATCATTTTATCTTCTTTTTTATAAAGTAAAGTTTCTGAGAGGGTAGGCACTGGCTGCCTGGAATTGGACTAGAACAGCAGCCTCCTGAGGCTAGATTAGGACTCTAAGGCTGAATGCAGGAGTGTAGGAGCCATGCTGACTCCTTAGCCTTTGTTTATTTTCATTCCAACCCTGCGAACATGTTTCTCACTAAAAAGAAAGACACAGCAAAGCTAAGTGAGGTAGGAATGCCATAAGGGAATGCTACAATTTGGTACTTTTTAAAAAATCAGGACTGAAGTGTCATATACAAATCTCTCTGACACCTAGAACATACATTCAAGTCTTAATATTTTCACATATTTCACAACATCTTTCCATACAATGCCTCATAATTTCTAACAAAGGCTGTGTTTATACAGGTGTTTCCTCTGTTTTCTTACGAACAGCGTGATTGCTGGATTGGGGTTACTCTGTTTAGGTTTGAATTATTATTAGGGGCAAAATTACACTTAATGTGCAAAAAATAAAAAAGAGTAATTAGGATTTAATATAAGTAATTTTAGTTCAAATAATGGTAAGTTATTTCTATAGCTCTTTTTCGAATAGTTACATGAAAGACCAGGGAATCAGGTCTTGACACGTTGCTCTGACTTCACACAATTGCACAGCATGGATCTAGGGGCTGGTTTTAAAGTGAAGAACCTACTTGTGACAGCTAAATGCCAGGTTTGTGGTTTTGAAAATATAAAACCATTATTATTTTATTCTTTATCCCCTTCCCCACCATTATATCTTCTGCTTCTCCTGCCCAATTTACAAGACTGTAGGCGTCGAAGCCAGTGCAGCAAAAAATGTCCTGAACTAGCATTGATTTACATTATCCATATTTTATAAGGCAAAAATTAGCTGACACAATAGCCAAAAGATGGCTATGTAGTGAATATAGCCAAAGGTGAATAAACAGACATAATCAGACTTTTTTTTTTTAATCTGTGGCCACATCTAGTAATATTATTCTGCATAGATTTTATGTTGTTTTTTTTTTTTTTCTTCAGGTGAAGGCTAAAAGCACCAACTGAGGAGAAAAGATTTTCAGTGTCAGTGAAGGTAAAACATGTCAGCAGCTGTTCCTTCTGTGAATATTGTCTCACATGAAAGAAAGGATGGATTGAATTCATATCTGAAACAAGACAAGATTTTCCATCTGACCTCATTACGTGTTTCTCTGGAGTGCGTCCCTGGGTTTCTGCCTGAACTGAAATGTGTTGTGGGGAAACCAAATATAAAGCAGCCTAGCACTGCCATAACTGACGTGTCTTAATAAGACGGGGTATTTATTGTTTTGCCACAGTCATCCTTAACTCTATAAGTCGTGACGATGTGCAGGATCCCTTTGTTGAAGCAATCCCCCTTAAGTGAAGGCATGTACTAATGAAAGAGTTTATGCAGCACGGCTGGGAGCAAAGAGGAAGTAGCAGGACTGTATATCACAGAGATTTATACTGAGAAATTTTTATGGAAATATTTTTACAAACTCGACCATTGCATCCTTATAAATAATTAAACATACAAATGATCATTGTTGCAATACATCCAGTTCCTTTTTCTGTATGCATTGGTGATGGATGCAAAAATATATTGCTTTAAAGGGATTTATAGCATTTTTCATAGCTTCTGATCATACTAGAAAAGTATTCAGAGGTCAGAAAAAATAGAAAACTTTCCCTTAGATTAACCTTGTGCTACATGGAAAGTTCTTTCAGTCAACCATAGCATAAAGACATCATGTCTTTCATCTCCACTTGTACAAAGATTTAAATGTGTATCAGTGTATATATTTGTATATATACTACTAATGGTTAAGAAACATGCCATAGCTTATGTTATTTGTATGTGTATATACATGTCTATATCTATATACACAAATATCATCATTCTATTTCTCAAAATATAGTCAATATAAGAAAAATGTTAGAATTCCAAAATCGACCACCATTAAAAAAATGCTTCAATAACAACTCTTCTATAAATTAAATTCATTACCATTATACTTAAAAAGTAATCACTGGCAGTAAACATCAAAAAGTTAATTACATAAATCCGGGACCAGCAGTTAGCGTAATGGCGATGTCGCTGGACTCACACGTAGTCGACCGTGGTTCGTGTCCCGGACCCGGTGGCTTAAACTCACGCCGGGTGCGTGTGCGTGCGTGCCCAAGATCCTGAGAGGAGAATGGAGGAGAAGGGATTGCGGTGTGGCCATCCCCCCTGGGGGGTGATTTCCTGCTTTCTATCTCTCTGCCTCTCTCTGTCTGTCTGGCGAGCGCACGCGCCCTATAGCAAAAACCTCTCAAAAAAAAAAAAAGTTAATTACATAAATCCATAAATTGATATAAATTTAGATATAGTTGGATATAGTGAGATGCATTATTTTGGTAAAATTAATATCAATTAATTGTAGTTATTGATACTAAAAACTTTGATGTATACTTTGGATTTTTAGTTGGCATTGCAATACACTGTTAAACTAGTGTTATAACTTTTATAAAATAGTAAATACCAAACTATGGAGTCAAGTACATAGATTAACTTGAACAAGTTTTAAGGATTTAATAGAATCATTTAGTAATATGGTTAGTATAGACTGTAAAATTTCTGGTTCACAATGAATCTTTCTAATCGGCTCTTTGAGAAGAATTAATCTTTTGGAAACTGAAAGGCTTTGTGGTCTATGAACTTTTATTTTGTAAAAATAATAATAACTTTTTCATAAAAAACAAATACCTACAAAATGCATATGCATCTCAGGCATTTCACTTCCTGCCAGGGATCCAGAGGCAGAGGGAGGTCACAATGTTAAAGAAGTCACCTGTCAAATACAGAGCTCACTGCTTCATATAGAGCTGTTGCAAGAAACTGAATTAAAAGCTTACTTAGATGATAGTTCATCTTCTAGGATGTGGTGCTTAATGCCCACTATACCTGTGAGGTAAAGCTATTCATTTCTAAGTAATAGGATAAAGAAGAGGAAAAATAGTAACTTTATAGTGGAAGAAAATTGGAAAACACTGCTTTAGTAAGCAAAGATGATCATCATCAATGATGTCACGTGATTATCATGTGGCTTCTGACATGATATGATGAGAAGAGATCATGTAACCCTCTGACCTTCTTTCTAAAAATTCATAGTTCCATATAATCTGGTAAAAATATTAGATAAATCTGGGTTGAGTGGCAATTCGACAGGATACCTAGACAGTGCTCCTCAAAATTATCAAGGTCACAAAAATAAAGACAGAATCGTTCACAGGCCAGAGGAGTGTGGGAGGCTATGATAAGACAGTGCAATGTAGTACCCCGGAGCAGATCTGAAACATGCAGAGGACATTAAGGCCTAAGTATTGAATTACAAATGAAGTATGGAACACAGTTAAAAAAAATAAAATAACTTAGATATGACTTCACAGTCTAACAGATAATTTTTTTTATATTAGTATAGATGAACTGTGATTTCATCAACAGCAAATCAGTTATAAGCTAGTTAGTAATCAGAATGAGGGATGGGACTGGATTGCAACACAGTAGTAAAATGTGACCCTGAGGCTGACCCACATGTGGAGCTTCTGGCTGTGTATCAGAAAACCTCCTACATACCTGTGCTCCTGGGCTGGTGGAGTCTAGGGGTAGATGGTAGTATGAAAACTTGTTTAGGGTACTCTGTGTGTGTGTGTGTGTGTGTGTGTTGCTCATAGGAATTTAAATGAATGAGCTTTACAAATAAAAACAAAAAGAGGGAAACTCAGAATTGAACATAGCTAGAACAAAGTCATACATCAAATATGGAGCAAATATGGTGTCATAGTTGTCAACATGTAAGTCCATAATTAAGGATCTTGAAGCATCTTTGGCTAGTGGTTTTGCAAACTGTTTTCTGCAGAACAATAGGAGCTTCTAAGCAGGTAGTATATGGATAAATGGGAAGATATGGCATTACTTATGCCCTTATCCCCTATTTAATTAGACTATGGCAGGTTCATAGAATATTTTATATACAAGAAGGATCCATAGCTTTAACAAACAAGTTAAACAACAACAACAAAAAAATCCCAGAAGAAAATAGTATGAACAGTCAGTAAACTAGATAAGCGCTTATGAAAATGTAACGAGTATACAAATCACAGGAGATCTTCTTAAAACGGACTCATTCATTTGGTACACCTGGGATGGGGTGGGGTCTAAGATTCTGCATTTATTTATTTATATATTTAAACAATTACTTATTTAATTTTGTTCATTCATTTATCTTAATTTGACCGGAAAGAGAGAGAGAGAAAACAAGTCACCAGTTCCGGGAATGTCCAATGTCTTAACCACCACCTGCTGGGCCCCGATTCTGCATTTATAATGAGTGATGCTCACCCAGGTGAGGTGATGAAAATGCTTCTTATCAGAGAATAAGAAATATCCAGCTCAAAAGTGAAACTGTTTTCTTCTTTGTGTATTTTGTAGAGGGAAATTTGCTCTAATTTATAACGAGTTTTATGATTTTGATACTAAGCATCAAATTTTTCATAGTTAGCTAATTTTTGGTTGAGAAAATTAAAAAAAAAAAACCACAAACAAAAACAACTGTGAATTTCAGGCTGCAGTTTTATCCATGTGTGACCCTTCACCCCCACCCCCCTCCCCAATCTCATTCTTATTTATCACAACAGGTCTTCAGAAGTTTGACTTCACCCAGTCATCTTTCCTGATCTACCCTCGCATCCCTCTCATTCTGTGACCAGCCATTTCATCTGTTCTTATGCCAGTTACACTTTGTCACATCCCACATCAAGTCCACACTAACTTAGTATCCACTATCCTTTACATCTCTATAAAAAGGAAGGGGAATTGATCTTTCAGATTTGCAAACTCATGAGTTTACATTTCATCTGAACACTTACCTGGCCACCCACATTGAAAAATGCTCTTAGTGTTGACTCTTATTGCATTCTTCATAGGATTGTCTCAAGATTTTTGCACTTTCAGAATGCAGTTTATTTTAAAATGTTTAGCTTTTTTTTCTGCTTTCTGACACTGAAATTTTTTAATTCAAAATATCTTATCCTCTGGGAACCAGCAGTTAGCGTAATGGCTATGTCACTGGACTCCCATGTAGTCGACCGTGGTTGGCGTCCTGGACCCGGTGGCTTAAAATTCGCGCCGGGCGCATGTGCGTGTGTGCCCAAGATCCCGAGGGGAGAATGGAGAAGGGATTGCGGCGTGACCATCCCCCCTGGGGGGTGATTTCTCGCTTTATTTCTCTATGTCTCTCTCTGTCTGTCTGGCGAGTGCATGTGCCCTATAGTGAAAAAACCTCTCAAAAAAAAAAAAAATCTTATCTTCAGTTTTACTGTCAACCTACTTACTGTACATTGCATTTCCTTCAAAACTGTGCAAACGTGATAAATCCTGAGTAGATATCACTACTTGCCCATGACTAGGCAATATTTTTGGGTTTCCTCAATTTCAGATTATCCTAATATGTTTTCAGAGCTTCTATCTAATTCTTTACATCTTCTTTTCTGGCTTTTTTTTTTTTTTCATTTTTACTGTAAAAGTAGCTTCCAAAATTTGTTTTGATCATGGAATCCAACTTCTTGGTTCTGTATTTTACTGTTACAGTCTACTCAGCCAGAAATAAGAGGACATCCAGACATAGCCAAATTTATGGGGGCTTATTGATCAAGCTGGCGGCTTGAGCGGGGGACTCATGTCCCTCAAAACCCCACAGCTCTGAGAGCAAGGTGAGGGGCTCTTAGAAAGGCAAAAAAATGTACAATCATGTCTGGGATGACATGATGATTCATGAGGGTAAGGTGCAGTGGGCTTGAATGTGGGGGAAAGGGTAGGGGGTAGGATTTTACAACTGTAAAAGCAAAGCAAGCAAAAGTACATCACAGAAGCAGAAAAAAAGTAGGTTAATCATCCCTAAGAGTATGTCCTATCTCTACCTAAATACAATGGAATCTTAATAGTCTTTATAGCTCTGGTCAAGGTCCAGTGACTGGACTTTATCTTAAGGTCTTAAGGCAACTAAGAGGAGTTTAAAGACAATAGGAGTGTTCGTTTACTCTGTTTGCTCTTAGGCACAAAGGAGAAGGGAAATTTCTAGTCATAGGAATCTAACAGTTTATCATGGACACTGGAGGCACTCCCCCATGATGGGAGTCACACCTGCTTCATTCCCCACTTCTCTTGGAGGCACTCTTCCAAGATGGAGTCACTCCTCCAATATGGAGTCGCATCTACTTCATTCTCCACTTCTCTTGAGGTGCTCTTCCAAGATGGAGTCACTCCTCCAAGTTGGAGTTGCGCCTGCTTCATTACTTTTACTATTTTATAGGGTTATAATTTTGAGCAAGCTGTTTTACTTCAGGTGCTTAAATATTTTTATCTGTGGAATGTAATAATGATCTCTATGACATTGATTGTTTTATGAGTTAAATCATTTAATATATGTAAAATACCTAGAATGAACCATGCCTAACAGACACTAAGTGCTAGATAAATCTCAGTTAGTGTTATTAGCTATAGTCATTTTTTTGGGTAGCTGATCTGATCATATTTTACCTTTATACAGATATCTCACATCTATCTGTATTTCTAAGCCAGAATATTTCATTATCAGAACAATTGGCATTGGAACTAGAAGATTCTGTTGAGAGTTGTCCTTCACATTGCAGGGTATTTAGCAAAATCTCTGGTCTTTACCCACTAGGTGCCAGTAGAAACTTAAGTTACAACAACAAAAATTGTCTCCAGACATTGTCAAATGACCCTGGGGGTAAAAACTGCCCCTAGGTGAGGACCACTGTTCTGACCTTTTTCTAAAAGTATCTTTAGATTCTTAGATATCTAAGATGTATTTATATGAATGTCTCCTCCATGCTTCAATATATATCCAAAGGTAAATTTTCTATTGTCTCCCTAGATAAGTATTACATATGAAGGAACTTTAAAAAATGTGTGGAAATTTCTAATTAAAGTTATTTTGGTGCAAAAATCGTAAATAATGGAGTTTATTTATAATATGCATTTTCTATGAACTTTTTAAAGACCCCCCTTTACTATTTTACCTACTTTCCTAAATAACAGTGATGGAAAATATACAGTAATATAATCTATTTATTGCTTTCTACTGTCAACCTAATAAGACATGTGGAAAATGCAATCCCAACATTTTTACCATCTAACTTGGGTATTCCAACTGCCATTACCATTCTTTCAACAGAGTTGTGCTGACACTTAATTCAGTGATAGACATACTCCAGTCACAACTAGACAAAGAGCCAATCATTATTAACTTTATCTTCCAGCAGGGGTGATAATCAACAACTAAACAGATTAATAAATGGTATACTCCTGAGTGGTGATATGTACACAAAGAATATGAAACAAGTTAAGGGATTAGAAGATGAATGAAAGATGAACATTTTTTTTTTTTTGGAGAGGTTTTTTCGCTATAGGGCGCGTGCGCTCGCCAGACAGACAGAGAGAGACATAGAGACAGAAAGCGAGAAATCACCCCCCAGGGGGGATGGTCACGCCGCAATCCCTTCTCCTCCATTCTCCTCTCGGGATCTTGGGCACGTACGCACACACGCCCGGCGTGAGTTTTAAGCCACCGGGTCCGGGACGCGAACCGCGGTCGACTACGTGGGAGTCCAGCGACATAGCCATTACGCTAACTGCTGGTTGCCAAAGATAACCATTTTTTAAAAGAATTATTTTACTTAACTTTATTTATTCATTTATTTATTTTAATTTGACCAGAGAGTGACAGAGTGAGAGAGAGAAAGAGAGAGAGAGGGAAAGTGAGAAAGCTAGACCCCAGGTGTGGGTCTCAAACTGTGGTCGGCCATGTGAGACTTCAGCACCCTTAACTGCCATGCCACCTGCTGTCCCCAAAGATGATATTTTCATTAAGGAATTAGTAACGACACCTTGGAGAACATAGCACACCAGCTCTTTCCTGTGACAAACCTAGTCATGCAAAAGATCTAGGGATAGGTAAAACACAAATAAAAGCCTTGAGGTGACAATGACCTTGGTGCTTCTGACAAAGGGCAGTGAAGTCGTAGTGTTGAAGGTAATTCAATATGTGAGGTTGATGTCCAGGTAGAATTAAGAAGGACAAGAATCAGATGTAAAACACTGCGGTCCGGCCATGGTGGTACAAAGAGTAGGGTGCTGCTGTAAAGAATGGGCTCTCTACAAAGCTGGGTAGACAAGCTGCATGAGGAAATCTTGTCAAGGTTTCCTCTCTCTCTCAAGAAATACCCTTTAAAGGAAAATCCTAGAGGTCACCAAAAATGCAGAAGATGAGCTAGATTTAAAGTGATGAAAGTGTAGTCTAATCATGGTCAAACACAGCCAAGACACTGTATTCCATTGGCTGGGATCAGGGGTGCCCATGTTTCTCAGTCAACCTAGAGGCCAGACATGGAGGCTCATGGCTATAATCCCAGTGACTTTGGAGGTTGAGGGAGGAGGGATCTCTAGCTCTGGGCTGGTCTGGACAACACCACACCCTACATGAAGCAGAATCAGTCGTGGTGTCTCACATCTGTAGCTCGAGCTGAGATGCTGAGGTGGGAGGATCATGACATAGTGATACTCTGCCTTTAAAAAAAGTATCAAATTTTAGTAAGGCACTTGATTTTTTTTTGATTTTCATATTTTTAATTATCTTGATGTTTTCTAGCTGACTATCAAACTTGATTTTGTATTATGTTGAGATTGTGCATAAAATATGTGTTTCAGACAAATGTATTCATGTATTTTATAAAAATTCACTATTTATAAAAGTTATGCTCAAGTTCTAGATTTGAAGAAAACCCTCGGTTGTGTTAACTTTATGAAATTGAGGCAATTCTTTAAATAAATATACAACTCAAGATATTTCAAAAGCTTTTGAAAGACATATTTTCATATAATTATGACAGCATTAGAATTCTCCATAAAAACCATGTGAGCTTTAGTTTAATGCTATTAAAATTAGCTTTAAAAATTCAAACTATGAAACCAGAGAAATGATTTCAACACAACAATTACACATGGCACTTAGTGTTCTGTAAGTGATTTAATATGTAACATACTTTCAAAAAAATTAACATAGTCCAAAAAATGAGTGCGGAATATTAGCGATGTCCAAAGCCACAGACAAAATTAAGGGTATATCAATGTTTTGCCTTCAAAAATATTTTGGCCCTCTAAATTCCTTACTTCTGCTTTCAGAGTTTATTACTCAAATGCTAAAACTGCCTATCGGCAGAAAAACAATTTAAAGAAAAAAGCTGCATAGGATAAAATGTAATCGTATTTGCTTGTCTATTTGTTTATTCTATAGTTCTTGCTTTGTTACTTTTGATTTTTTAGACTTAGAACATAATCTGGGAGTTGTGTGTGCTCAATTTCTATAGATCCAGGGGTGAATTAAGGACAGTGCAGACCTAATTTAGAAATCTCCTACTTTTGTATACTTAAGTCAAATCCTTCATTCTGTTCGAACACAGAGTTTTTTATTTACTCATGCCCTCATTAGCCCTCTTTCTGTGGAGACAGATACCTTCTTTGCTTCTATTAGTCCCCACCAGATTAAATTACTCACATCAGAGCTCTATTACACCTCCACTTGGACCTAGTGCTGTGTAGCAAAACAACGCTGGTGGAGAGTAAATGGTTATCAAGAGCCAGTTTACTTTCTGTGTTAAGAATTAATTTAGCTGCATTGGTGCAGTGAAAGTGGTAAACACAATCCCCTCACTGTTGTTTGTCAGGGTGTGTTATATCACCCTGGATTGCTTTGTCAATAATCTGCCTGGCCTGCAAGCTAAAAATCTAAGATTGCTTGGATGACTGACAGGCTGGAGATAGCTGATAATTCTAAGGAATTGGAGGTGTAAAATCTTTAAGGACCATGTCTACAGTATAAATGCCAGGGTATCTCCACATCACTCTGTACTTACAAAGGCAACAGCATTGTTAATGGCAGCCTGTCTGTCCATCAAGTGTGCTACCGGTGGATTTATCCCTCTTTCACTCCTTATCTTTCTTTGCTGTGTTTATTTCGAAACCAGCTGCAGAATAAATTGCCTCTTGTCTTCACCTCCTACACTGAGTACAATGATATGTTCTGTAAAGCTTAAAATCATGGTGTTTTTCAAGCACTCCTTTTTCAGAACACTGACTTCTAATTTTGTTTGTTTATGAATATGTATTGTTTTTTTTTTCCTCTCTCATGGGGGCTTTTAGTAGCACACTGAAAATGGCACCCGTTTACTTGACAAGTGCTCCGGATCTAGATGAAGGTATGTGTGGGATACTTCCTAGAGAAGGAATAAGAATTCATTAGCATTCCGTTATTATTTTGAATAATTAATTAGTTCTGCTTTATTTTAATCGGCCAAAACTAATAGAAAGCCAAAAAAATTTCAGAACAAGTGCCATCCTTCTATTAAACAATTTTTGAAATTTTGTGAAGTTTAAAATATCCCTCCTTCATGAACATCTGCTCATTTGTACTTTCTTAATTTATGATTGGGAGGAAAGAGGATGATTGTGGTTGGGCACGTTTCAGTGTCAAGATTTGGGTTTATGAAAAATGTCCATGTTCCACAGCAAAGCAAACCCTTCTGCATTGCTGGTGAGTGTGTAGTTTGAGAGAATCATCTTTGAAAACTTTGGCTAACCCTACTGAACATGATTTTATGTATTTATATTATATCAACCAACAACTCTTCTCCCAAAGATACACAGGCACATATGCTCTAAAAGACATAAAAGAATATGAACAACTATTTGTAAAGCAAAAAAATGACATAAAATACAAATAATTTCTGGTATAAGCTTTAGCATGGATAAAAATGAAAGAATCATGTGTTGATCAACACTAGCATGAATAAATTGTTTTATATATTCATCCAATGAAATAGCAGCAATGAAAGTGAAGAAACTACAGTTATGCCTGACATACAGAGACATGTCACAGACATAAAGTTGGCCCAAAGAAGTCAAACTTACACACTGAAGGATTCTGTATACATAGTTTTTTGTTTGTTTGTTTATTTGTTTTTGTTTTTCATTTTGCTAGAGGGTTCATTTGACCACCTAAGAGAGACTGAAAAACAGAGGAAGAAAAGTGAGAAAGCACCTCCAATGGAGCTCGTCATGCCACAATTTCTTTTCTCCCAACTCTCCTTTCAATGTTTTGGGCACTCATGTACATGTTCCAGGCATGTTGTTCAAGCTGGGTCTGGGACTTGAACTGCACATCCTGCTATGTGGGATCCAGCCACCTTAACCACCATGCCGCTGGCTGGCATACGCTTATTTAAACTTAGACAAAGTAAAGGAGAACCTAGGGATGCAAGTAGGGTATGTGGAGACCTCCTGGATTACTGGAAATATTTTGTTTATTCACACGGGGACTGTCATGTGTGGTGTGTTTTTATTTGTTGGCTGAGTTAAAAATAATCAAAATGTGTACTTAATATTTATTTAACTTTTCTGCTTCTATGTTAATACTTGAAAAAAGTTTAACATTCAAGAAGGGTCCAAGTTTTCAGATAGTGCCTGCAACTACAAGCTAAATTGTAATTATCAATTATCTCTTTTATTTTTTCTACTTATTTTTTATTTATTTGCAAAGGGTTACAAAAGTAAGAAGAAAGGAAAAAGGGCCCTAAATAAATATGATAATCTGTAAAGTGAGATATATACTAAATTGATATGAGCAATAAGGGTTCTCTATTTTTTTTTGAGCATTTTGTTGTTTTTTGCTGTATGGCACATGTGCTCACTGGAGACACAGAGAGACAGAAAGATAGAAAGTGAGAAGTCATCTCCCCACAAGGGGAATGGTCACACCTCAGTCCCTTCTCTTCCATTCTCCTCTAGGGATTTTGAGCATACACATGTATGCATCAGGTGTGAGTTTTAGCTGTCAGGTCCAGGTCCAGCACTCGAACTGTGGTCAGCCACATGTGAATCCAGTATCATAACCACTATGCCACCTGCTGGCCCTGAGTTCTCTAAATATTAACTCATGGGCATTTATTTATTCATTTATTTATTGAGAGGTTTTTGCTATAGGGCACATGCGCTCGCCAGAAAGAGACAGAGAGGTAGAAGGAAATAACCCCTTTAGGGGGGATGGCCACGCCACAATTCCTTCTCCTCCATTTTCTTCTCAAGATCTTGGGCACTCACACACATGCGCCTGGTGTGAGTCTAAGCCACCAGGTCTGGGACTTGAGCCACGGTCAACTACATGGGAGTCAAGTGACACAGCCCATTATGCCAACTGCCTGTGCTGTGGGTATTTAAACACACACAAGCACACGTGTGTGTGTATTAAAAAAAAGTGTGTATAATTAAAAGAGCATTGTGGCCTTATTGTTGAGTAAAAGAGGCAAATATTTATCAATCATTTTGTAGGATCAAAAGTCCTGAATTTTGCTAAATATTAAAACAGAAATAGACATTCATTTTTTTGGGGGGGGGGCTGGCTATGATATACAATATCAGAAATATTATTCATTCATTCACAAAATGTTTTAGTTCACATCACTTCTGAGTTAACACTGAACCAGGTCCCAGAATGCAGTGGTAAGATGTAGAGCATTTGCCTTTATGGGGAATATAGAGACCTTTTTTCTGAAACTGAAGTGTTAATGGTTTAATACTGATTGGTACTTTAAAAGCTATCTCAGCATATTCTATTGGTTGCAGTGTCTGATTCAAGTAGTTGACCAGTGGTTTAATTTCATTTTTAAAGCATGATCCTTAGGAGGCGGTATTTGGGCTCTGATATATTTTAAATGAACTGTTTCCCTCTCTCCAGGGCTTCTGCCGTCATCCCACTGCCTAACCCTTTCCCTGCCCTTTTCTCTTCAACAATGACATTAAAAAATAGCAAAGAATGTATTTGCTAATTTTAATTCATTTTATACCTGTGACAGTAATTAAGCAGGCAAATTCATTACCATCATTACCACTAGACTTTTCTCATTACCATTGCTTTGATATAAAATAAATGAACAATTAGAATAGAAATCTATTATCAAAATTGTCTTCTATGTAAAAAATGGTTTTAGTCCTCAAAATGATGTCATTTCAACTTGTCAGGGCAACCAGAAGATGTACTCTTTGAACTCTAAAAATTGATTTGATTAATTTTGATTTAATATGTTTCCATTTTAAAAAGGCATCATTCCAAATATGTGCTGTTTTGAAACTTAGTAACTTTTTTTGACAAAAAAAAAAGACGGAATTCTCCTGTGTCATGACCCTCCTGCCTCAGCATCTCCACTAGCTGGGAAGGCGTGTGTGCCATATTTTAGGACAGGCCAGAATTGAACCCAGACCTCCATGTGACCTCGGCTTGATGACCATCAGTGTCAACCACCAGGTACAAAAAAGTCTGGGCTTCTTTTTCTTTTAAGAATTATTGTATTTAATCTTGTTGTGTGGCCATCCTCCCCCGGGGGGTGATTTCTTGCTTTCGGTCTCTCTGTCTCTCTCTGTCTTTCTGGCGAGGGCACGTGCCCTATAGCAAAAACCCCTAAAACAAACAAACAAACACCCTAAATCCTAACAAAATGGAGAAATGGAGAAGGGACTGAGGCATGAGCATATCCCATTTGAGGTGCCATTCCCCTCTCTCTCTCAATCTCTTTTGGCCAGTGCATCTAACCTCTGGCAATTAAAACAGAAGGTTTTTAAAAACAGAGAAAATGTACAACAATATGAATAAATAGGAGGCTAAATCTTGTTGGCTTGTATATGTCAGGAACAATTTTTTTAAGTTTTTTTTTTTTTTCCATAGGGTGCTTGCACTCTCCAGATAGAGAGAGAGTGGGGGGGGGGAATGAGAAATCAACCCTTAGGTGGGCTGGTCACTCCACAACCCCTTCTCCTTTGATCCACGTCTGGGATTTTTGAGCGTGCATGCAAACGTGCCCAGTATGAGTTAGGCAAGTCTGTGACTCAAACCATGATTGGCCATGGGAACCCTGTGCTTTAACCACCACACCACCTACTGGCCCCAGGAGCAAGTTTTTAAAACTATTTATGATCAGAACTAGGTAAAGCAATATATACTATTGGTTTGCCATATAAAATATCTTACAATATTTGAAAAATATTCATTTATATACTTGTGCCAAAATTGTCCTGTCTTTGTTTGTGAGTCATGAAATTTTAAATCATATATAATTGCTTCACAATAATATAACTAAATCCCCACTCCAATAAACTTTATGATAAAATTTAATAATCAAATACAGCCAAATCTGCCCTGTAAGAGTTAATGTTACGTGACTTTGAGCACACTTACCTCATTAAGCGCAATTTCTGCAGGTGTAAATTGTGAGGATGTTTACTTCTGGGATTGGATCAGGTATTTATTACTGAGCAGCTATGAACGTCCATTGACATTTTCAGCATAGTGCTTGGAAATCTGCTTTGCCAGATAACTGTCTTCCACTTACTAGAAGTTGATAACTGGTCATTTGTTTCACTCCTACAACAAACAGGCCCTCACCTCTCTACCCTCCAATAGACTTTACTCACTGGTGTTTCAGCATCCAATAACAATCTCTTTTTTTCCTTTCCAAGCTTTATTCTCACTTCATCCTCAAATGAATACATGATTAGGTTTTCATAAGGATACACAGCATTTCCAATAGACATTTTTGTATTTGTTTTTATCTTCATTTTATTTTATTTTATCTTTAAACCAGACAGTGCATACAGACAAGAGAGAGAGAGAGAGAATGAGAATGAGAAAACACCAACCAGTTTGGCCTGGTCATGCTGCAATCCTTTTCCCTAAAATTCCCCATTCTGTGAGGGTCCTGGGCATGCACATGGACACCTGACATGTTTTTGATACCACTGGGACTGAACTAGAATGCTGGAAAGCTGGGTAGGATCTGGCTTCTTCCAGGTAGCACTTAACTGCTATGCTACAGGGCTAGTCCAATTTTTTATTTCTAGGTAATAAATCTCAAAATGTAAAGTCTTGAAGCAATGTGAAGTCAATATTTCACACAATTCTATAGATTAAACTCTTCTAGTTTTCCCTGAGTTCCTTCATGGATCCATTTTCAGTGGTGGGTAGGTAGGATGAAGACTGGACTAGGCCAGGATAGCTGGGCTACACCGTCCTTAGGGATCCCTCATCCTTATGAAGGCTAGACTGGGGCAGACTTGGTAGTACAGTGGCAATATACCGCCCATGCAATGTTGGGTCCATGTAGAGAATTGCTGGTTTGATTCCCTAGTTGGAGAGTAAGTGAGGATTGTGACATGATACCCCATTGACAGTGCTTGTCTTTTCCTCACTCCATCACTCCCTCTCATGAAAGAAATAAAACCTTAAAAAAAATTAAGTAAGGTCAGACCAGAGTTCTTTTCTTTATGATAACAGCACCATTCCAAGGGGACAAAATCCAATTTCAAGTGATTATTAAGCCTCTATTTCCATCATATATGCTGACATCATACTGTTCCAGTAAGTTTCATGGCCAAAGTTAGAGTCGGTATTAAAAGGGACTAGAAGAGTGATGGAATTCAATATTATACTATTACTATAATAAAATATCATTACTATAATACTATAATAAAATATCACAATGGCCTTATTATGTGGATTAAGTAAAATAATGCACAAAATTCTCATTTCATGCTTAATACATAATAGGTATCAGTAAATACTGATTATTATTCTAAATTAGTTACAGTACCCAGTATTATATATTTATTTAACTATTGATCTTACTGAGAAACTATTTTAGTTATTGTAACTGGTTTTATTAATGTTCCTGTGAACTCCTGCTGTTCTTACCCAACACCTATCTCCACTGAAAATGTAGTACTTGGGTGCAGCTTTTAAAGCAATTCCAGTTTCAAAATATATGAATAAAAATGGATATTTTACTAAAGAATCCCTAGGACAATAGATAATTTATACTATACACTATGTAGCAGACACTTTACCAAATTCCCCACAATTTTTTTTTTTGAGATGTTTTTGCTATAGGGCATGAACACTCACCAGAAAGACAGAGAGAGAGAGACAGAAAGTGAGAAATCGCCCACCCCCAGGGGGGATGGCCACACCGCAATCCCTTCGCCTCCATTCCGCTCTCAGTATCTTGGGCATGTACACACACATGCCTGGCATGAGTTTAAGCCACCAGGTTCAGGACTCGAACTGTGGTCTGCTATATGGAATTCCAACGATGTAGCCATTATGCCATCTGCTGATTTCCCCCACAAATTTTTTATTTTCCCCCAAATTCTCCTGTTCTTTCATCATTTGTCTTCTCTCTAACAAGCTTTCCAAATATCTTCTCTTTTCAAAACTGCCTTCATCCTCATCAAGTATCAATTACCCAGGTAGTCAAAAGTCTGATGGCTATCCGTCATTAAATTGATGTCTTCTTCTTCTCAGATATGACTCAACCTTACCCTTCCAACCTAGTCATAGAGGATACGTGACAATATCTATTTGTTTGTTTATTTGTTTGTTTTTGCCAGAGACATCTGCCCTTATGAGAAAGGAAAAGGGCACTACTTGGGTGTGGTCATGCCACAATTTGTTTTCTCCATTTCTTCTTCAGTCAGAATCTTGGGACACATGCCCATGTGTCTGGAGTATTTTCAAACTGCTGAGGTCATGGATTTGAACTAAGCTGTTTGGCATCCAGTTCCCTACAAATAACAATTGACCCCTATGCTATGAAGCTGGCCCAGGGGAAAATCTCAAGAGTTTCAAGTCACATATTCTTTAAACTAAAGGTAAATTTAAATGAAGAATAATGAAGGATTAGGCTGTCTAACATAATACTAAATAGATGTTAAGGATATAAACAAAAACAAGATGATTTACTGAAATTATTTGTTCTTATTTTATTTATTTGTTTGTTTTATACTAGAGAGCCAGAGGGCATATAGGTGCATGAGATAAAGAGAGAGAGAGATAAAAAATCCCCACCAATAAAACCAGGCTATACCATAATCCTTTCTCCTCCAATTCCCCATACTGTCTGGATCCTGGGCATGAACTTACATGCTTGGCACATTATTCAAGTCAACAGGGCCAGGGCTCAAACTCTGGTTGGCCATTTGATATCTAGCTTCCTCTGCACAGTGCCTAACTTTTGTACTGCAGAGCCAGCCAAAATTGTTAGTTTTTATGTCTGTCTCTTTCCACAAATGAAGCAATAAGAACAAATGAGTCAGCATGGCATGTTCAAAGTGCTTCAGGCGCACATATCAGGAAGCACCTGTGAATATGGACATAAGGGGCTCTTACTCCAAGCAGAACAGACCCAGCAACATGTTGGTTGTGTCAGGCTCAGTGCTTTCTGAAACTGTCCACTTAATAGAGCATTTTCTTTTCTGTTTCTCTTTTCCCCTCTCTGGACCTTGAACGGATTGCTTCTGTTGTGGACTAACTGTGGACCTCTCTGCTGGTCCCTG
Organism: Tupaia belangeri chinensis; assembly: GCF_000334495.1. Classification (NCBI taxonomy): domain Eukaryota; kingdom Metazoa; phylum Chordata; class Mammalia; order Scandentia; family Tupaiidae; genus Tupaia; species Tupaia belangeri. The sequence continues at coordinate 2,857,790 of NW_006160010.1, forward strand.
GACACAGAATCAGGCTCACAGTTTCTACTCTCACGCCTGCTATTACCCTTCCCTTCAAATACACTATTTATCTTGACAGTAAGTAAACTTATCTGGGGAAGTATTCCTTGTGGAACTGTAGTTTGTCTTTTGGATTATCTGAGAGATCAAATTTTAAGTTCTCCTTTGATACTAAACAT
>NW_006160010.1:2857999-2860285 GCF_000334495.1 Tupaia belangeri chinensis
TCCCTACTGTGAGAAAGCGGTAGAATGTACCTTTTCATTTCAGGTGGAAAACACATCAGTGTGATAAGAGTAAGTAGCATGTAAGTGTACCTGCAGTCGATGTTCTAAAAATTCTAATTTTAAAATATATAAGTCTGATGTAAAAGATAATGTTTAAAAAAGACTATAAAAATGATCTCCATGTGCTTTTGAATAAGAAAGACATTGGCTGTTGGAATGAATCCTTTGTTGAACAAGCCTCTTCTTTTCGTTTTTTTTTTTTTTTTTTTTTTTTTTTTTTGGGTGTTTTAAAAAAACGTGCACTCGCCAGACAGAGAGAGACAGAGAGACAGCGAGAAATCACCCCCCAGGGGGGATGGCCACCCCACAACCCCTTCTCGTTCGTTCTCCTCTCGGGATCTTGGGCACGCATGCACACGCGCCCGGCATGAGTTTTAAGCCACCGAGTCCAGGACGTGAACCGCGGTCTACTACATGGGAGTCCAGCGACATAGCCATTATGCTAACTGCTGGTCCTCTTCTTTTTCTTTCTTTTTAAAGAAAAGCAAAAACAGAAAAGACTAGAGAAAGCTTCACCAGCTGAGCGCATATTTTATAAAACGTTATGACTTCTAGACAAAGTAATAACCATCAATGTGAAGAAGGAATTTTTTTTTCTTTTTTTAATATATAAATATATCTACATCTGGGTTCCAAAGAGAAAATGGGCATGAAATGACATGTAGGAGCTATTAACAAGATTGTTGTCTGTTGAAGTGATTCAATAAATACATTTTAACAAGATTGTCTGTGAGAGAGATAAATCCCACACTCGGACCATGATAAAATAGCATGGCAGAACAATAACTACAGAGGCAAGAGTGTGAACAAATGGTGTGGGAGGTCAAAATAGTCTAGTATATTCCTCTATATCAGAACCTTCCATCTCTTTGTGTTTTATATTTTTTATTTTTTTTTTTATTTCTTCAGAGAGAGAGAGATTCCCAACAGTGTCCACATGCCATGATCCTACCCATACCCTCAAGCAGCCAGGTTTACAGACAAACATGCATGCCCTGACACCAACAGGGAGACCTCAGGTCACTTACTTGGGACCCTGTCATGTGGCCTCGGCATCGCAGAATATGGTATTACTGCTGCACCTCCATGGCTAGCCATCAGTGTGCATATATGTTACATAAAAATCACTCAAAGTATATGTGTACTGACTATAATTAAGCCTTTTTCTTATACATAGACTTTGAACTTCTCTCTCTCTCTCTCTCTCTCTCTCTCTCTCTCCATAGGTGGCTTGCATTTGTAGCTCACTTTGTACTTCTATTAGATAATAATGTTCCAGAGGAATAGGCCTTAGGAATAAATCCTTAGAATTAGTTCCAAGGTATCTAGAAATGGTCTCAGATCTGATTATATTGAAGTTATTAATGAGCCTGTTTCCCTGGTGAGGGATACACACACAGTCCTGTAGTCCACAGAACGCACTGCCAGCCAGTTACTTAAACAGCACCTGTAGACACCTATTAGAGGCAAAAGTACCTAAAGAAGGCAAAGCTTTGGGTGACCATAGAATGTTTTAGTGAAAAATCAGACATACGCTGCAGATGACTAGTAATTTTTTAAGAGCAAAGGAGAATTTGTGGAAAGAACATGTTAATGCAGGGCTTGAAATTCTCACTTTAAGATCTGCAGCCTACTTTTCAGTATTGGCCAAATTTGTATCTCATTTCTGTGTAATACCTTTCCTAAGTTTGTCATTAAACTTCCTTTGCCTAAATCTGGGGTATAACTGATCGTCTTTAAGGCTATTTATTTTCTACATGTGCATTTACAGACACCAAAAATCCTGATTGACTTATTTAATTTATTTTTTTCTCACTTTTATTTTGAGGTTTATTATCATGTATCTGGTGTTGGTAAAACACACATTAGCTACAAAATTGATTCAATAATAAAGTCATACATTTATTTGTTCAAGTCATCTATAAAGCAATATGCATTTTTAGAAATGATAGCAAAATCTATTAATTTTCAAGTAACATGTATGTAAATTTTCTTAGGGCTCTGACATATAAACTTCCTGAACTTTTTCTCTTTTCTTATTCTACATTTATATTAAAGTTCTAGAGGTGATTTCTGATTGCATCTTACATTTCCAATTGGTAAAATAGATAACTAGTTTGCAGAAAAATTAGAGTTAGTTATATTATATTTTCTAAAATAAAAATAGGTTTAGTTGCTCTGCTGAATTCCAAAATAATGTGAGTTCTATATATATATATATATATA
>NW_006160010.1:2861134-2886783 GCF_000334495.1 Tupaia belangeri chinensis
GTAAAACTAGCCTTAAACTAACTTAGTTTTCATATGCTACTGATGCTAATTTGGTGTATACTAACTTAATCTATATGTTAATTTTGGCTTAAAAACAGACAGGTGGGGGAGTCTTAAACTTCCTGATCCTCATGTCAGTCTTAGGGAACCACATTCTTACAAGATCACTAATTGGCTTTATGGTAATGGTTGGTATATCTTACTCTTGCAAAATACCGTAATAACAGTAAAACTCACGGCAGAGAAATGAACTATAGGCCAGTAAAATGACACAAGGAGAGTTAGTAAACCGCTGGCCTGGTCTTGCCGTTTCTTCCCAGCCAGGCCATGGGAGACAGCTTCTTTACCAGTTTGTGTTGCCTGCATGGCCCCGTCACTGAACCATGTTGACTACATGGGAGTCCAGTGACATAGCCATTACGTCAACTGCTGGTCCCCATCATAAATATTTTAAATAATATATTACAATGATGGAAAAAGACCAGCCCTGTGTAGTGGTTAGGATCTGTGGAAAGAAAGCCAGATTTCACATGGCTAACCAGGATTCCAGTGAGAAGTGAGCACCCGGGAACCTGACAGAATACATAACTGGAGAAACAGTGTGGCCAGCCCCATTGAGAATATTCCCTTCTTTCTCTTCCTCTCTATTTATCTTATAGGTATGCTTGGATTTTTGGTCTAAGAAAAAAGAAAAGGAAGGAGGGAGGAAGGGAGGGAGGAAGAGAAGGAAGAGGAAAGGAAGGGAGATGGGTTCAAGTCTCACCACATAGAGATTACCACTAATAACGACCTATCTATCTTATTCTGGCTTAATTCACAATTTTATATAAATTAAACCATATAATACATGTCCTATAAGTTACAACAGTAAGTGTTCTATGTTAAATATATACAGTGTAGCATTAAAATACACAATGTAGTTGTGTATTTTTAATGTCTGAAAAGTCTTAACATACTAAATCAATATCACATCACTGAATATTTAGACTTAACGCTTTTGTAGCACATGCCACTAAAACTTACGTCTCTTTCTTGTTTCTGCTATCTGCCAACACCTTGGTTCTTTTCTTCATTCTTTCAACATCTTGTAGCCTAGCTCATTGGTTCCTGCTTTGTCCCCACTCCAGCTGATATCCTAATCATTTCAATGTGACACCAAACCTAAAATATACATTTCTGTCTTTGAACTTTTCCTTTCAAATGACTTTATTCTTTCTCTTTCATCTACACACTCTTGTGATCAAATCAAGTTTTGTCAAAAAATCAAGTAGACCATTCTCCAACAACACATTTTTATTTTTTCTTCTCTTTTTTTTTTCAAAAAGTTTTGTTACAGAGTGTGTGTACTCACCAGAAAGATAAAGACATAGAGAGGGAATGTGAGAAATCACCCCGGGAGAGATGGTCATGCCACAATCCCTTCTCCTCCAGTCTCCTCTGGGGATTTTTGAGACATATGTACATGTACCCAGCATGATTTTCAAGTCTCTGGATTCAGGACTCAAACCATAAATCTGCCATGTGGGATCCAGTGTCTTAACCTCCACATCACCGACTGGCCCAACCCAGTCTTATTTCAGATCACTTGCTCACATTCTTCCTCTATAACTGTTCATTTGACCTTTTCAGAACCTCAAGTACAACAACTCCTTCACTTTCTTTTTGTTTATAAATACTCGCTGTTGTTTTAGAACTACATTCCAAGGTCTATAACATACGCTGACATTTTTATCAATATCCCAAATTTTCATACCCTTTCATTTGCATCATACCTGCTTAGAGAAATCTCAATTCAGTATTCCCAATTATTCCCCATATTTCTACTTAGAATAAAAATAGCATAGATGGGAATATTGCTACTACAAACATAAATTCAGGCACCACATTTCGTAGTCACCCTTCAACACTTTCTTTAGTTAGAGAAGAGCCTTCAGATACTTACTTTGTTCATCCTCCTTCTCTATTGTCTTAGTTTGAAAGAATAAAAAATTAAATATATCTACTATATTTTTTAAGACTTGTACCACAAATGTCTCCAAGTAATTCTTTCTGGAAAATAAAATGGAGTTATTATCAACTCACATATCATAACCCAATTTTCTAAACCCTGCTTTGGTTCTTGAAACCTGACCACTCTCTATAATTTAATTTTCCGGTGCTATGCTTATACTAGCAAGTTTTCTCTTCAATCTTGTCACTTCCCTATATTAAGTATTTATTAGCTTTTCTATAAACTATCCCAAAAGCTGTGGCTTAAAATAATAGGAGACTAATTTTCTGGCATGACAACATGAAAAACTCTGCAGACCATGTCCCCAGTAAAATGAGTGAGAATTACAGAAGCAATACATCCACGTGACACCTCTAGGAGTGTCTTAAACGCAACAGAGGAAGCATCTTTTGAAAAGAATCTACAAAAATTGACTAAGGAAGTGTAGAGCCCATGGTGTTGGAACCAAGACTGCTGCAGATAAGAACACTGGTCTTCTTCTAGCTTCAACTTCCAGTGCAGGGAGCTGTCCCCATCTGCCTGTGGCTGAGGGTGAGTGTGGTCCTGGGGAGCAGGGGGAGGCTCATTACCACTGCCCATGTTAAGGCAGATAGTTAGCCAGATATGAGCAGGGAGTCCCAAGTCTCCAACAGAAAGGGCATCTGTCATATCACTCACAACTGTCAGGGTTGCAATCAGGCCCCTCCCCTTGGGGCTGATGACTGTAAGGTTATCTGACTTCTACTACCTAAATTGTCATTAGTGGACCTGGATAATGTAACATTATTCCCCTCCTATAGCAACACAGAGCAAAAGATGCTCCTCCTGCTACTTGACCTCTATGTGACCTTACTCTAGGAATGTTAGACTGATATGGCCAGTCCTACGCATGTGCTCATACCTTAAAAGTTCAAACTGGGTATGTATGTGACTTCACTCTTACTAGGCAAGAAGTACACATGTGGTGGTTAAGGTTCTGGACTCTCACATGGCAAACTGAAGTTCAGGTACTGGACCTGGAGGCTTGAAATTCACACAGGATGTGTGTGTGTGTGTGTGTGTGTGTTCCCAAAATCCAAGGAGGAGAATGGAGGAGAAGGGATTGCAATGTGGCCATACTCCCTGGGGGGATGATTTCTCACTTTCCCTCTCATTCTTTTTATCTTTGTCTCTCTATCTGAAAACTATACAAACCCTATGGCAAAATCTAAAATGGTAAAGAAGAAAGAGGTGTGCAAGATCAGCAAAAGCTCACAAAAGTGGACAATAGAAGTGGCTACAGTATTTGGATCCCCCCCCCCCTAAATATTTATGACAAGATCTTGCTAAAAAGAAAAGACCATCCTTATTCTCCTCTGGTTGTGGTTACAGCCTGGTAACTGGTCCTCTTGGATCTCTTCTAAGTGTACTAGTTACTGTTATCCATACTTTTCTTATGTCTGGTTTTATTGAGATTTTATCTAATCTCAGAGATCTGGGCCCAAGAACCAAACTTTACATGATAATACTTCCCCTCCTCCAGCAGCATCCATCCCTCACTGACAGAAGACAGGTTCTGGGACTACTGTTAGAGTATTCTGGAAATATTAGATTTAGTGTGCTAAGAATACCAGGGCTCTACCACCTCTTCCTCCTATTCTTGAAGCTGTAGACCCAAGCAAAGAGAGTCAAGCCAATAACACAACAGAATATTGCCCCACTCTTCACCAAGCAATTATCTCCCAGAACATGGCACAATGTCAAGCTTATTCAGAGATAAGGCCACACTCCAGAGTGTGGACTCCAGAGTCCTCTCCCAATTTTGACTAGTGAAGTAGGCCATGAAACAATAGCTCCTAGTGTCTTCTCAAAGGAACTAACTTCATTTGCAACAGAAAATGGAATTTTAATCTAAAAGTACTCTAAAAAAATTGAGAGTTTGAGTAGAAAGGCAATTTAGAGGAGATTCATGAATTTAATAAAGATATAGCCTTGAATGTAGGCTAGATATTTGCTTTAAAAAATATATAGGAAATGAGACAGCTGATAGGAGTCCTCCTAAGACTGGAAAAATTATGGAACAGAAACTCAAACTATCCCCTCAAAGAAATCATAATTTGCATGGATTAATTTATAGAGAAGTTTGTGCTTCAGGGTATTGTTGAAAACAAAAGAATAATCAGTGAGCAGCTAGTGGAGTTTAATAGCTGGATGTGGCCAAAGGAAGAGTAAAAGTGTACTCTGTCAGTACCACTGTCATCCCAGGGGAATTGTGGACTTGTCCAAAGCTATACATCAAAAGCTGAACAAAGTTAAAGAGAGAAGGCTTGGAAGTGGATAAACAATTTACAGTTTAAATAAACAAATTTCTTTAAATAATCTCTTCAGTAATAAACAAAACTACAAATCACAGTAACTAACCCTGAAACAGGAAGACCAGTACCCAGAATTGCTAAAATATAGTACTTAAGGTCAAATTTCCAACAAAAATTGAAACAGGAAATATGATCCATGTACTAGAGGAAAAAAATCAAGCAATAGCAACTGTTTGGGGGAATAGAATGGCAAATGTCAGTAAAATAGTAAAAATAGATTTCAGATTTAATTGTAAAATATCTTAAGTAGCTATTATAAATATGTTTACAAGACTAAAGGAATGCATTATTAAAGAAAGAAGGAAGATATGATAAAAATGTTACATGAAACATAAAAAATATTCCAAATGCACATTCAAAGCACAACTGAAATTTAAGAAGAAATATACCAATAGAATGACTCATCAGTATATTTAGTATATTTGAAAAAGCAAAAAAAAAAAAGTAGCAAATTTGAAGATAGATGAGTAGGGATTACTGAAACAGAAAGAAAAAAATTAAAAACAAAGATAAACAGCCTCAGAGAAATGAGAGGCATAATTAAGCACACCAACATATATATAATAAGAATACCAGAGGCGAGACAGAGAAAGAAAACAAGACATATTCTAAGAAATAATTAATGAAACTCCCCAAATTTATTGAAAAATATGGGGACATTTAAGAAGTTCAATAAACTTTAAGTAGGATAAACACAAAAAGACTCAAAAACAGACACATCATATTAAAAACAATGAAAGTCAAAGACAAGGAGAAAATCTTGAATGTAGCAAGAGAAAAAATGCCCCTTCACTTACAAAAGAAATTCAGTAAAATTAACTGCTGACATGTGGCAAAAATAATTGAGATTAGAAGGCACTGGAATGACAAACTCAAAGAGCTCAAGAAAAAATGTCAACCAAGAATCCTCTAATCAACAAAGCTCTCCTTTACATAATGAAGATGAAATAAAGACCTTCACAGATAAACAAAAACTTCAAAATGTTATTAGACCTGCCTTACAAGAAATAATTAAGGAGGTTCATGAGGCTGAAAGCAAGTTACACCAGATAGTAATTCAAGTGTACACGAGAAAGAGCTGGTAAATGGAATTATTTAATTATAAAAAATAGATTCATATTTTCTTTTTTGCAAATTATTTAGAAAACAATGAATATTATGTATACGTCTATGATATACTATAACATTGAGCCTATTGCTTATAGAAATGTAACACATGTAGCATGTTTGCCAACAACAAGAATAATGTGGGAGAGACCAAAGCTATAATGATCTAAAGTAAATTACTACAGATGGCAAAGTAATAATTAAAGTAATGTATTATTGGGCTTGTAATATTAATAGATGCAATATGTATAACAAAAACACTACAAAAAGAAGAGAAGGGAATTAAGTAATATAGACGTACTGTTTATATCATTGAAATCAAACTAGTATAAAACTACAGCTGATTCCAATTAATTAAAATGTATACAGTAAAACCTGAAGTAACACAAAAAAATTAAAGAACCATTAGAAAAACTAAAATACTACATATTAAAAAATATTTGCTGAATCCAAAGGAAAGCAGTTAAAGAGGGATAGAAAAACAATAAAGATATGAGTCATAAAGAAAACAGAGTAAATTGTTATAAATCTAATATCTATAACATTAAATGTACATGTATCAAATAATGCAAGCAAAAGGCAGAGGTTTTCAAACTGGATCTAAAAGTTAAAAAAAAAAAAAATCCCACTACATGTTATCTAAAGAAAACACTTCAGATTGAGAAATACAAATAATATAAAAATTAAAATATAGAATCACTCTCTCTACTGTTGAGTTTGCAGTGTTACTGTGGTCCAATCATTCCATTTATGTTCTGGAAGTTCAGAAATACAATCTCAAAGTTATCAAAATCTATATTCGAGAGTACTTATCAGAGTTTATTTCATTAATTTCCTTAAAAGAGGCACTTTTTGGATTGTAGCCTATTACAAAGTATTTTAGAAAGGGCATCAGAATAAAGCAATTGACTATGGACAATGAAACTTAAAATGGCCATGGTTAGAGATCTGATTTTACCATTACCCAAAACTGATAAATTTGATCATTTCTATGACAACCCACATTAGAATAGAAAGCCAACAGAAGCTCTTAGAAAAGAGGTTGCCTGGTACCATAAGCAATTTTATGCCTGGCAGGTAAGTAAGGAATGCCACTTCCTGATAAGCACCAAAACTTCCAAGTACAGGTTCTAGAAGGCACAGTCAGATGGTGAATTCTTGACTTGGCTCAGTAGCCTTGGGAGGCTTTTTAAAGACTCTAATCTGAAGTTCCATATGAAAGGTTCCAGCAAAACCATCTAAATCAAGTAGTATTCTTATTGCGCTTTGTGCAAATAACAGACTAAACTTTTTCTTTTTTTTTTTTTAAATAAGTTAGTTTATGCTTCTCTTTGGTAAAACGGGGAATGGAGAAAAAAAAATGTTTCACTATAAGTGCTATAGTGCACTTGTTACTAGATTTTAGCTCTGTCCATATTTGCTTTTTGAGTTTTTAGTATCTATCTACTGTTTAGACAGAATCATAACCTTTTTCCTGACTTTAAGTCTTAAGCAAATTTTTCTTAACTTTTTGAAATTTTGAGTCATCACAGCTAAAACTGCTTTTCTTGAAATTTAAAAAACAATAATAATAGCAAACTAAAGACAGTGCAGAAGGGTAGGCAATGGGAGGGGAATCAAGGGAGGAAGACCAAAATATTTAACAAATACAAAAGTGGAAAATTACCTGCTGATAATAATGTGTAGTATTGTAGAGAATCATTAGGACTTTCTTTAGAAAAAGTTTCTTTCTTTCTTTTATGAAAATGAAAGAGAGGGAATTAGTACATGAATTCAGCTATATTTCAAAATACATGTTCAATACACAAAAATTAATTGAAGTATTTATTTATTTTGCCAGAGAGTATATGTGCTTGTGAGAGAGAGACAAGGGTTGGGGGAGAGGGGGGAATTACCCCACTTTGGGGTATAATTGCTACAGTCTCATCTGCTCCATCTTGTTCCTTTCCTTTATGAATTTTGGGCACATGTGCCTATACATTCCACATTGCTCAAGTCACCAGTTCTGGGACTTGAACCTCATCATCAGCTATATGAGATCCAGCTCATTAAGCACTAACCCATGGACTAGCCTGAATTTTTTTATGACCTAGTGGATAATCACAGGTTGTATATACATACAATGAATTGTTAATCAATTATAAAATATAATGAAGAACTGATTCATGTTACTTGGATAAATCTTGAAAACATTATGCTAAGTGAAAGAAGCTGCAGGGGGGGGGAAAGCCATATAACATATCATCTCAAACATATAACATTTCAGAATAAGGAAATATTGAGATGGGGTCCAGCAGGTGGCATGGTGGTTAAAGACGCTGGATTCCCACATGGCTGACCGAGGTTTGAGTCCTGGACATGGCAGCTTGCTTTCTTACTTTCTCTCTCTCTCCCTTTCCTTCTTCCTCTCCCACTGGCCCTCTCTGGTCAAACTGAAATAAACACATGAATAAATAAATAAATAAAGTTAAATAAAATAAATCTTAAATAAAGGAAATATAGAGATGACTATATTAGAGATTACATAGGTCTGGGAGAGTTGGGAGGTACAGAGATGATAGCTTAATGGTATGGAATTTCTTACTGAAGTTATTAAATATTAATGAAGGTTGTACTTAACGGCAAAACCACTACAATTGTAGTTGAATTATACACTTTAAAATGGTAAATTGTGTGATATGTAAGTCACATCGCAATGAGACTGTTTAAAGCAAGTGACTATGGGACCAGACATTGGTACACTGGTGAGATGCAATGCTCTGTAGGCTGACCCATGTGAGAAGATTGAAGGTTCCTGTCCAACCATTGCCCCAAGTATACAGGGCACATGTGTGCCCATAATTCAGGGCTAACTGAAGCTAGGCGTTGATTTAAGTATCAAGGCCCTGTTGGAAGTGCTATTTTTGTCTCTCTTCCTGTCTGTCTCACTCATTGGAAGAAAAAATAAACTTTAAACATAAATAAATACATAAAATGAGTGATTAATTGCTCTCAACTCCAAAATTTTGCAAGGATACTTAGTGGACAGTTAGTTTCTGTGCAGTGTGGTGTAAATTAGGATAATTTATACTACTGTCTTCAGTTGGAAGTTCAACTGGTAAAAATATAAATAAATAAACAAAAAGCCGAAATGGTGTCACTCACGTCTGAATGCCTAGTCTAGACTGGCTATACCAGCTGGCAGTAGAACTGGTCGCTCTCTCTCTCTCTCTCCACGTGCCTTCTTATGAGTCAAGCCTGAGCTTCTGTTCATGAAGACTAAATCCCTTGTGTGAAAAGATAAGCTACAGGTCTTCCCATGCCTGTGTTAGAAATTCCATGGCAACACTCTGCCATACTTGGTTGATCAATGCAAATCACAATGCCAGCCAAGATATAAGGTGAAGGACTAGATTTTGCCTCTTCAGGGAAGAAAGAATTATGGCAGTTACACAAACAAGCCTCCCTAAAACCTGTCTTTCCCATCTTTTTCTTTTTATATCCAAACTTCATGAAAACTTCTTTTTAATCTCTCTAATTTCCTCATTAACCATTTATACGGGCATCAATCTACTCTAATACAACTGTAACAGGTGTAACAGTTGTCAAATATGAAGTGCATTTGTATCCATTCTCCTTTTAAACAGTTCTATTGTAGCATTTCCTTCTCTAGCTCAACCATGAAGCCTTTAGCTATAGGCCAGAAAAGGGGTGATTTTAGAACACCAGCAAGACATTAAGCTTGAAAGCTCATCTTTATTTAAAGGGACATTTGTCAAATTTACATCATCACAGTCGAAGCCTGAAGAACCCAATTCATAAAGTTCTCCTGCAGGTAAAGAAGAAGGAAAAATAATAACAGATTGTGTCATTATTGCATATTTACTATTGTAGGTACTCTGCAGATATTCATTTATTTAATTCTTACAATATTACTATGAGGTAGATGCTTCTATAGTTTTCCATATTCTGTTAAGGAGGTTCAGCGAAATAAAGTATTACATGTTACAGGCATGTATGTATGTAAAACTTAATACAACTATTTCTATCATCTTTCTAGTTATCTCTTAAGTTAATTCTGTTTTTGCTCTACTATTTCATTCTGTTATTACTAAAAAATAAACTCAATGAGACCAGAAGTTTGTACACTCAATACCAGGTACTGAGTAACTATCTATTGAGTAAATAAATGAGTAAATGAATTAATATGACTTTATATTATAATTTTTAATTTGCTTTACAAACTTTAGATTATGAGTCAGACATATTTCTATTACCCACTTTTTGTTATAAAAGAAACAATCTTTTTTTGTCACTGTTCTTCAAAACTTGACTTTTTCATGACCAGATAATATTCTGTAATATAAATAAAACACTTTTTTTTTTTTTAAGTGGGTACATGTGATTGCCAGGAAGACAATCAGAGAGAGAGAGAGAGAATGAATAAACAACCCTCTAGGGGGTTGGGAGTTCAATTGGTAAAAATATAAATAAGTATATCTCTTCACCTCCATTTATTTCTGCCTCCTTTTGGGATTCTGGACACATGTGCCTGTGCATCAGTATATATTTCACGCGTCTGGTTCTGGAACGTGACCACAAAGTTGGCATGGGACTGAGCTGCCTTAACCACTATGTCACAGGCTGGCCCAGTAAAGCACTGTTAATATCAAATTACTAATGGTTGGTCATTTGGACTAGTTCTAAAACAGTATTATAAGTTATAGTGTAATAAAGTTACATACAAACTTTAAAATTATATCTGTACTTTTTAGGGTAATTTCATAAGAATTAATGGTATTAATATTTTCCAAATTGCTTATGCATATTACAAGTTGTCATCCAGATAGTTTGTACCAACTGAGCAGTGAATGAAAAGATTTCTTTTATTTTACTTTGGCAACAATAGACATTAGAATTTTTAAATAAATTGCAAATTTACTTATTGAACAGAAATTTTCTTACTTTGGTCTCATATTTAAAAAAAATATTAATTAAAATTCATGACATAGATGATGACCTTTCACAAATAGCATTGCCCTTGGAACTATTCTCTGCTTTGGATTTCACAAGTGATAACTGACCTGTTTTTAATCAAGGCAGTCTTCTTTATTTATTTTTTTAAGAGAGTTTTTGCTATAGGTCACATGCACTTACCAAAGAGACACAGAGAGACAAAAAGTGAGAAATCACCACCCGGGGGGATGGCCATGCCACAATCCCTTTTCCTCCATTCTCCTCTCAGGATCTTGGGCACGCACACACAAACGCCCAGCATGAGTTTTAAGATGCCAGGTCCAGGACTCGAATCATGGTCAACTACATGGGAGTTAAGCGATGTAACCATTATGCTAACTGCTGGTCCCCAAGGCAGTCTTCTTGATCTTTCAGAGTAATTCAACTCATTACTATTGCAGGAAGAGAAGAAGCTACAATTATCAACCTGAGTTGGTGGTTTAGTAAGTTGCAGAGGTGTTGGAAATGACTAGGAGACATCCAGCTCCCACTCCGCCTTTATCCAGATTTTGTTACGGCCTTTTTCGTCATCTAAAATTACATACTTCAATTCACCAGCAAAAACTCCTAACCTGCCACTTCTCACATTGAAGTTTACCTGTTATGATCTCTTCCTATAAGCCTATCAATTACTTTCTTATCCATACAAAAGTGAGTTCTCCAGTAATCATGGTGCTTCATATTGATTCAGGCTAGCCTTCAACCTTTTCTAGATGACTAACTTTCATAGCCGATACCTCTGCATTTACTTATTCTTGTGTTTCTACTTCCCCAATTGCCCTGAGCTGAACATTTTCCGTATTTCTCACTGCCTTTATATAACCAAATAATAAGAGTTCTCAGACCCACAACTTATGGAATTTCTTGTGTCATGATTAACTGTTCACAATACCTAGCAGCAATTCTTGCTTACATTAAAGGTAGGGAGTTCACGAATAGTATGTCAAGAATACCTGAAATAAAAGAAGATATTATCTTATGTCTGGGCTGGATAACTGACAGAACACTAAGAGAGTTGCCCAAGTATGGGGTGATACTATTTTCAATCAGACAAGTAATAGCTGAATATATTTTCACATTGCATGTAGCAAAGAAGAGCAGAATATTGTAGTTACCCATACATAATATGATTGATTTTTTAAATGAGCTTTAAAAAGACATAATAGCTGTACCAAATTATAACATAGAATTTCCTTTTAGTAAGGATTTTCAGACATGTGGATGCTTTTGAATGAGATCAGGTTATTATTCAAATATATGCAACTAGACCTTCAAGATAAGAAAGGGAAGGGAAAAGACGGCATACTGCTCAATATCTAGGATACTTGAGAAGCAATCAGCTTTCGAGCCAGAGGGTCGGTCTTAATGATCTTGAAGTCTTTTTGACTTCCATACTTAGAATTCTGCTCCCTGTGTTTTATTTTCTTCACAGACCCAGTGAACCTGGCAAGCCTATTGTAATCAGAAATTACAATTTAGAGCTGGAGCAAAATGGAATGGTTAAATGTAGACACACCTAGGCAGCAGGCAGCCCTTCTGGCAGTCTGTGTTATTGTGTTTTTCTTCAGGATTTCCTAATCCAATTGCATATTTGAGAAACTTAAACATTTTTAAAATGGAAAGAATTCAAGAGAGAAATGTTTTCCTTTTATGAGGCCTTGGTATCTCCAAAGAAAAGCAAAACTCTCCTGCCAAAGGAAAATGTTTGCATCGTATTTTAGTTTTATCGTTACACTGGGTGGGAGGATGGAAGAAACCCAACATGTTTCTTTTTGTCATATTTCCTTTTTTATGCTTTTGTTTTAAATGCTGTCATTGAGTTCAGGGTCCGGGAGAGGGAGACGTTAATATGGAGATCATACCATGGATCTTTTTTTAGGGTTTTCTTTTGTTCTTAGTTTAGTTTCTGCCGGATCAGACTGGGAGGATTTCTGAGGAGGCCACATGATTGAGGGTTGTAAAAGTCAAGAATCTTTGTTTTCAGTGATAATCTTATAACAAATGGGAGCCAGGTGTGCAATATTTGAGTTGGCTGCTTTTCAGGGTTTTTATTTATTTTTCTTTAGGTATGCAACAGCAAGGCAGACGAAAATGAAAATGCAATTTTCTAGTGCCTATTTTGGATGGTGTTTGAAATTGTTGAGCAATTAAAACAAATTATAAGGAAATATGAATAAAAATTCAAGCCCTTGGAATAACAAATGAATTTTGGAATTCTACCAAACACAATACACTTTTCTTCTTCAATTATTCAGATTACATGATATTATCCTTTTTTGTTAGTCTGGGGCCACCGATCTGGTTTCAATTCCTACAGACATACTTTGTTAGAGGTCATTGACAGTTGTCTTAGTCCATTTTGTGCTATTACAGAATAGCACAGAGTGGGTAATTTATTTTTTAAAAAAAAGGCATTTATTTCTTCACAGTTCTGGAGGACTGGGAAGTCCAAGATCAAGATGCTGGCATCCGATGAGGGCCTTCTTGCTATGGCAACCCATGGCTAAAGAGATCAAAGAGGGCAAGAGAGAGAAAGAAGGGTCCAAACTCCTCCTTTTATGAGGAACCCACTACTGTGTAGTAAACCCACTCCAGCAATAAGAGCATCCATCTGTGAGGGTGGTACCCCCATGACTCAACACCCTTTAAAGGTAAAATTCCTGACATCTCTGCATAGGGGATGAAGTCTCCAACATAAAAACTTTGGCAAATGTATTTAAGCCATAGCAATAATATTCATGGGTTATAAAGCCTAAGAGGTGGAAGAGACCTAGAAATGATCTAATCATCTTTTCTATACATGTAGGCTTGTTTTTTATTTGTAGCGGAAAGTAATAATTGTTTATATCTATGGCGTACAATGTAATGTTTGGGATATCTATACATTGTAAAATGATGGCATCAAACCAATTAACTGTCTTACTGTGCTTTGTGTTGCTACAATATAATACCTGAGACTATTATTACAAGTTGCTTTGTGAGAGACTTGTGCTGCATAAAAATTTCGCTGAAAAGCAGAAGGGGAGCAGGATACGGTGGAAACCATCACATGGCAGGAGAAAGCTGAGGCAGTAGAAGTTGTCTTTATAACAGGGCACTCTCATAAGAACTAATTTATTCCTGTGGCACCTAACTCACTCCTAAGAGACCTTGCTCACTCCTGAAAAAAAAAAAAAGTATCTATCCCTCTTATTGACCTCATTACATTTTTTGCTTTTTTATTTTTAGGTTTTTGCCATAGGGTATATGCACTCGACAGAGAGAAAAAAAGTGAGAAAACATTTCCCAGAAAAGATGGACATGGCACAATCCCTTCTCCTCCATTCTTCTCCTGGGATTTTGGGTACGCCCACACACACCTCACAAGCATACACACATGAGCCCAGTGTGATTTTCAAACTGCTGGTTCTGAGACTGAAACCATATTCAGCCATTTGGGAGTCCAGCACTTTAATCTCCACGCCACCTGCCGTCCTCTTGTGTGTTTGTTTTTGCTAAAGGGCATGTGCACTTGTCAGAGAGAGACAGAGAGGAAAAGTGAGAAATCACCCTCTAGGAGGAATGGTTACACTCTAATCCCTTCTCTTGATTCTCCTCTGGGGATTCCGGGCGTGTACACAGAAGTACCCACTGTGTTTTTCAAGTAACAGGGTCTGGGACTGGAGCCTCAGAGTTGGTCATATGGGATCCAGGACCATAATCCTCCAGGTCATCTTCTGGCCCCTACCTTCTTATCTTTTCAAAGCGCCACTTCCTACCAGTGTCCTATTGAGAAGTAAATTCCACCGTGGGCCTCATAGGGGACAATTTATACTCCAAACATAGAATTAACAGGTCCATCACCAGAAAACGTATCAGTTTATATTGTAACATTTGCATGTTGCTCATAGCAATTTTGGAATATACCCATGCTGTGCAACAGATACCCAAAGTATTTTTCTTCTAACTGAAACTTTGACACTCCAATTACCATTTCACCATTCCCACCCCCCAGCCTCCGATAACCACCATCATGCTCTCTTTCTGTGAGCTGAACTTCTTTGTATTTCATGTGTGAGTGAGATTATACAAAAGAGTATGTATTTCTGTGCCTGTCTTATTTGACTTAGTGAAATAAGCACACAGGATAGGGTCCTCCTGGCTCATCCATGTTGTCACAAATGGAAGAATTTCGTTCTGCTTTAAGGTTAATAAAACTCCATGGTGTATATATGAGATGTCTTCAAAAATTCATGTAAAATGCATATTATGACAAAACTAAATATGGCTTTCAAAATTTTACTCCAAAATAAACTTATACTTTAATTCATTCTTCACGACCTTTTCCAAATCCCCTTGCATATTCCATATTCTCTTTATTCATCTATCTACTGATATAATTCCATATCATGGCCATTGTAAATAAAACTGCAATGAATATGTGAATGCAGACATCTCTTTGACATACTAATTTCAATTCCTTTGGATATATCCCACTTCAGAAAGTGAGCAATCACCCCACAGGGGGATGGCCATATCTCAATTCCTTCTCCACCACTCTCCTCTTGGGATTTTTGGCATGCACATACATGTGCCAATTTGGGGCATACATGCACATGTACCCAGTGTAAGTTAAAGCTACTGGGTCCAGGACTCGAACCACAGCTGGCCAAGTGGCAGTCCAGCACCTTAACCACTACTTCTCCTACTGGTCCCCTGTTCCTCTTCTTTCATATTTGATTCAGTTCAGTGGTAAAACTGAGTTTGGTGATTAGTCCTTTTCCTTTCAAGGTCATGCTGTGGTTTTCTTCTTATAACATTTTTGCCTCCATTTCTTAATATGCAATTTAGTTGACAGAAAAATTATTTTCAAAGAAGAATTACTGAATGCATACGTATAGCTCTCAACACTTTCTATTTCTCAAAATATCAGGACTTGTGGAGGGCATGCTTATGACAGCCATCTATTCCTCCATCTTTTGATTTCTGTACCCTGCCTTGTCTTGAGTAAAATCTCTCCTCATGTATTTCACAGAGGGCTGACCACATTCCTAACCCCAGTGGAGTGAGGCTAGTCTAATAACGCTTTCGTATGACCTGAGCCATGACTGAATCTTGCAGCCACCCTTGAAGTAAAGCAACCTGAGTTCATTGCAGGACTTTTGCAGATGCATTCCCTAATGCAGGCACTTTCTTAGTGCTCTGGCTGCTACCAGGATTGGCTATAAATGCATTACTGTTGAAAACCATTACGTGAGCAAAAGAGAGAGTACCTGAAAATGGGAGATGTCCCATAAGCAAGAGTTCACACAAGTACACAGAATGGGGTAGGAGAGGGTCATTGTGTTTCCCAAGGTGCCAAATTCTCTAAGAGTTCAAAGAAGTACCCACATTATGTTGACTCTAAATGTATTGCACATTTTTTGGACTCTGTGGTAATAATTAAATTCTACATTCCTTTTCTGTTAAACTGATACTCCATCATTTTTCTGAAAGGAATTAGTAAATAAAGCTACATGTGCCTTTGGATTAACTTTCATTCATATTTGTTCATCTCTCCTCATTGAATTTTTAATGTTAATGTATTTTTAAGACTTGTTCTGAACAAGAATTATTCTAAGATGCTCCAGAAAGGGGTACGTGAGAACTGAAATAATTGCACGAGAAATGAAAATAAAATGTTGGGTATTTTTAACATTCTAACTTTAGATTATGCTTAGAGAGGATGATGATGAGTAGGAATCTAGTTTGGAGTTAATCCTGTCTTATTACAAATGTGTGTATTCACTGGGACATAAAGCACTCTTATATTTATGGAGAAAAGTATTTTTTGAGTTGTTTTTAGATG
Organism: Tupaia belangeri chinensis; assembly: GCF_000334495.1. Lineage (NCBI taxonomy): Eukaryota > Metazoa > Chordata > Mammalia > Scandentia > Tupaiidae > Tupaia > Tupaia belangeri. The sequence continues at coordinate 2,877,408 of NW_006160010.1, forward strand.
TAGCCTTAAACACATCCAAGTACTTTTTTTTTTTTTTGTCCTTCTCTTTTTAGCAAATAGCCATTCTTCACGCACTTGAACTATGTTCCCTTTGTGTTTTCCTGTTATTGACACAGTATGGACTAAGACTATAAAAGAGATAATTTAAGGGCAACTTCATACCTAAAAAGTTGAAATCATTGGTTTCCCCTCACAGAAGACTCCCTGGGGAACATAATACAGGGAATCGTGGGCAATTTACGACTCGTTGTGATACGTATCTGTCTGATGTAAAAATCAATGGTTTCCTTTTTTTTAAAAAAAAAGCCTCCCTGGGGACCAGAGAGTAGAAGGTCAGAACAGCTTCCTAGTTTGCAGGCCTGACTGTGTGTTCTCCAATAGAAAACAGTTCTTCAAGTAACGACACTGGGGTCCCCGGTGCAGCGCAGACGCGGCCCTGTGTGCTCTGCCACATCGACCACTGCGCTGTGATTATAGAGAGGATCTTAGCTGAAAGAAAAATGAAGGACCTCAAAGTTGAAATTGTAGCCTATTCTCCTGCCGCTCTCTCGCTCTCAAACTTTGTAAGCTTGATGCCCTTGTGCCCCCAACACACTCCTATTTTAGAAAGGGGACATCTTTGTTGCACTCCTACATTGGACTTGGGGACCTGATTTTCCTGCTTCTTAAGACATTTCCTCACACCAAGAATTTAGGAAACTGCAGTGTGACGTTAGTGGCCCATATAACTTACTAGGTCAAAATCGTTTTACTTAATGTCAAAAATCTACTTTGGGATATCGGTAAACTTTATTTGTGAAAGAGCTGGGGTGTGTATGTAGAGACTGAGAGGAAAAGTGAGAAACCCTTTTTAATCTATGTTAAATAGAAATATGAAATTCTACACACAAAGTTGATGAGAGACAGAATTCAATCCACAAGAATCACCTAACACCCAAAATTTGATTTCTGATACCATTCTCTACTACAAGAACCCAAGGCTCTTTGGAGAATGAATGATTCAAGGTCTAGGGCAGGGATTCTATGAGGTAAGCCTGGAATATCATGTATCTCATATCTAAAAGAAAAGGAATTAGCCTGTCATGGATATATCTGTACCTAATATTTACTTATTACAGCACTATTCACAATAGCTTAGGTATGGAGCCACCTAAGTTTCCATCAACTGATGAATGAATAAAGAAAATGTAATACATCCACATATACCCACAGTAGAATACTATTCAGCCTTTAAAAAGAAAGAAAGCCTGTTATTTAAGGCAACATGCATGAGCCTTGAGGATATGTCAAGTGAAATAAGCTAGAAAAAGGAGAAAAATTAACATTTCCACTCATATGTGAAACTATAAACATTGCCCTTAACAGAAGTAGAAAGGAACAGAGTGGTTACTAGTGGAAGAGAAGGGTCGGGGGAGAAAAGATAGAGAGATGCTGGCTAACGGATAGAAAATAATGTTAGGTAAGAATACATTCTGTCGTATAGCACAGTGGGGTGACTAGAGTTAACACCCCTTCGTTGTATATTTCAGAATAGCTAAAAGAATATTGAATGTTCTCAAGTACAAAGTAATGAGAAATGCTTGAGATGATGTATATGCTTCTTTTTTTTTATTGATAAAATGCCTTACTTTATTTGGCTCTCTTTTTTTAAAATTGTTTATTAACATCATAATCTTCTTTATATTACATTGGATTACATATAACTTTACAGTGTATTACATTGCTTTTTCAAAAGGGAATGCCATGCAAGTCAGTCAGTACAGAGACTTCTTAACCTAATGTGATTATCAAATCTTGTATTAGTGCAATGTCACAAATACGTAACTATGTTAGAAGGCTCCTGGCGAAAGAAGATTCGGAGCCCTTGGTGTTTAAACTATGTGTGTACCTGGAAGAAAAGCTACTTTAGCAATGCAAACAAGGCATAGGCCCAAGTTGTTCCTGCTCAGTGGATAGAGAAAATAAATATGAGAGAGTTCTTGCTTATTTTGAGAAGACAGATTTCCTCCTTGTTATTTTTGTCAATTGTCATATTTTCTGACATACAGAAATCATAGCATTTCCTTTCTATTCATATTTAGTGACTTGGTTATTCTCAACCTGAGCCTCTTTTTAGTAATGTGCTAGATTTCTCTTTATTGTATGAAACACAGATATAAATCTGAAGAAGGTTGTTAAATCAGATTCTGAAGATCCGGAAACTAGGTCCATGTAGTTTGGGAAGGAAAAGGAATGCAAGATGATGATTTAGCTAAGTTTATGGTTTTATTTTTGTAAGAATCCTCAAACTAAGTGCTTGGATAAATTTAGTGAAATGTATGTCATAGATACCAAGAAAATCAAACTTTTGGAAGTTACTTTACTTGTTGGCAAATTGATGTTCCTTGAGAGCCTTTCAAACACCCAATAAAAGAGGTTCCTTTTCCATTAGTATATTCACAGTCAACAATATTTGGATAGATTAAGTGAAGTGAATCAGAAACACATGGATTACGTTGCTTTTAAAAGCAAGCATGAATTGGGGGCAAAGTGTCTAGAAAAATGAGTTATTCTAGGACCAAAATATTTTATAATGGATTAATACATTTCAGAAACTCTTAAAGAGCTATAATCAAACAGAAAAGTACTTTGTAATTAAAACAAAAAATATTAATTTAAATAAACCAAGCTTTCTCCTCTTTTAGAATACTCTCGTTTGGCTCAGTATTTTTTGTAGGTACATTAATAATGTCACAGATATGTAATTGTCCCATTTTATACATACAACAATGAACAAAGCACAATGTCCTTTTGGCACGGCTTAAAGGGCCCTTTAAGAACTGACTTCTGTCACCGTCCACTTTGCAAGAGGGTAAGAGAAAGGAAAGGAACATGGCTGAGTCCAACAGCTCAAAGACTTGTCTTAGCTATTTGAGGGCAGGGAATGAATCAGTACCCAGCACTTAGTAGGCATCTAATACATATTTGTTAAATTTTTTAAAAATGAGATTATTGAAAGAGTCATAAACATAGATTTATAAACAGGTTAGAGGAATCCAGTCCAATTAAAACTAAACAATTTGCCTAAGTCCACTTGAAACAGATGTGAAGCTATGATCTCCTGATGTCTTTCCTCTCATCTATATCCATCTGAATTACTTAAGAAAGCTTTTTTTTTCCCCTTTAACTCCGAAGTGATAGATATAGACCCAAATGATGTTAGTGAGAACGGAAAGAGTATGAAGCTGCAAAACAGAGAAAGAAGGAGAGTTGGGAGTGAGGTAAAGATAGCTTGAATGCTTCTTCTGAGGAAGTCACACTGTCTCATTCATTAGATGACTTATCTCATTTGTTTACAAATCATCACTAGAAGGTTTCAAATATAGATTTGCTTTCAGTTTTATATTTTCAATTCAGACCATTTTACAGTTGCTTTTACTAGGGATGACCTCCCAAAGCAAAGTAATTGAAAACTTTTAAGGTAAAAACAACTCCAGGTTTTATGGATCCTTTCATCTTTTCTCCCATGAAAATCGTTAACACAAGCAGGTCCAGCCAGTGGTGCTGTTGTTAGGTCAGCTGAATCTGCATGCAAGACTGTGTGGTTCAGATTCTGGCGCCTAAAGCTTGTAAAGTATGCTGGGAGTATGTGCATAGGTGCCCAAAATCCTGAAAAAAGGCAGAAATGAAGGGGAGGGGATTGTGGCATGACCATACCCCATGAGGGATGCTTTCACATTTTCCCTTTTTATCTCCCCACTCTCACATAGAAAATCTGTCCATTAGCAAATTAAATTAAAAATAATAATAATAATAATTTACAATTGAGCTTCTATAAGATGCAGTGTAAGGAAAGTTTCATTTATTTTTTGTTATTTATTCTCTGCAAGCTGGAGAATGTCACATATATTTACTAAATTTAGTCCAATTGTGATTCCTTTAAACTTTAAGCACAGCAATAAAGAATATATAAATGCAATTTTTTTCAGTAGGCATGTGGGTAGTTTTTCTTAAATTCTGAGGCTTTTTCCCCCCATTTCACCCTATTAAAAACTGCTTAAGGAAATAGAAATTGTGGTATGAGCTGTTTATTAACTAAGGAAATTCAAGTAGCTTTAAATACAATTTTATCCAGATATCAAAATTTATCAAGGCATAAGTTTTATCTATAAATAATGTATTTTCAACTCATCTTTAATTTTTTTTTTTTTTTTTTTTTTTTTTGCCACAGGGCACATGTGCTCCCTGGAGGGAGGGGGAAGGAGAAATCACCCTTCACAGGGGATGGTCGTGCTTCAATCCCTTCTCCTCCATTCTCCTCTTAGAATTTGGGCACATCTCCACATGCACTGGCATGTTTTTCTTCCTTTTTTTGAGTTATTTATTTATTTAATTTTATTTATTTATTAGTATTATTAGTTTGCTATGGGGGCATGTGCACTCACCAGAGACAGAGGAGCTTTCTCACTTTCTCTTGCAAGTGAGAAAGCAAGAATTGAATCTGATGGGCCATTTGAGAGTCTAGCACTTAACCTCCACGATACCTGCTGGCCCTACTGGCATGTTTTTCAAACCACCTGGTCCAAGACTCTAACCATGCAGTCAACCATGTGGGATTCAGCCACCTTAACCACCAGCTGGTCCTGGTAAGCGATTTTTCAAGTATCAGAGCACTAGTATGCATATAATGATGATTTAATGTGTCCCCAAACATTAAAATTCACAAAACACCAAGCATGTTTGGTGCATAATTTATTTTGATAATATAGAATTCTCTGAACCATGTAGTATATAATTCTAGGCATGTACTGATCATATAATATACAAGTTAAATGCATTATGACTTTTCCATATTACCTTTGCTATTATACTGTTAGTTGCTAGAAGAAAATAAATATGCTGAATTAATTAATTAATTATTAAAATTAGCACACTGTCTATAGACCTCTATGCATGTTACATCCTAGAAAGGCAAGGTTATAGAACATACTGTGTGTGTGTGAGAAGCAGCAGAAACATGGGAGGGATGGCAGTTGTATCCAAAAATGTACATTATAGTGTGCTAAACGCTTTGATTAGTGCACTTATTTTTTGTTTGTTTGTGGCAATGGGAAGCTGTAGGAAGTTTTTTAAGAAAATGTGCAAAAAAAATTTATGTTTTAGAAGAAAATCCTAATTATTTTTTTTGAGAGTTTTTTTCGCTATAGGGCGCGTGTGCTCGCCAGACAGACAGAGAGAGACATAGAGACAGAAAGCGAGAAATCACCCCCCAGGGGGGATGGTCACGCCGCAATCCCTTCTCCTCCATTCTCCTCTCGGGATCTTGGGCACGCATGTACACGCGTCCAGCGTGAGTTCTAAGCCACCGGGTCCGGGATGCAAACCACGGTCGACTACGTGGGAGTCCAGCGATATAGCCATTATGCTAACTGCTGGTTCCCAAAATCCTAATTTTTTCAGAGAAGAAAAATGAAGAACGGAAAATGGGAGAGCTGATAAGAAGTAGGCAAGACAGTCGCGGGGAGGCTATGTGTAAACAAAGCAGAAAAGTCTAGATAAAAAAAAGTATCAAGGAAAAATATATATATATATATATATATATATATATATATACACATACATATGTGTGTGTGTGTGTATATATATGTATTTTTGTTGTTGTTATAAAGTGTGTGTGCTCATCTGAGACAGACGTGCTTTAATCCCTTCTCTTCCATTCTACTCTTGGGATTTTGGGCACATACGCACTCACACCTAATTTGTCCTTTTAAGTCGCTGGATCTGAAACACAACTGTACTGTCAGCCATGTGGGATGCAGTATCCTAACACCATGCTACCTGCTGGCCCAACCGCGTGTAATTCTAAGTCTCAAGCCCATTCTCAGATCATTCAGGTGTCTATTCTTATGTTCCTTTCATAGAGAAGACTTAAGGAACCTCCATTTCCAAAGGAGCACTTAGTATCTCTTTCTAACCCTTTATCCTGTTTATTTTCTACCTAACAGTAGTTGCTACCTAACCTATACTAATTATCTTTTAGTGCTCATTTATCATGCCTCCTTTACTGAGATGCTTGATGCCTAACAGCAAGGACTTAGACTCTCAATCATTGCTACATACCCAGCACTTCAGGCAAAACTTGGCACAGCATTAGTGATCCAACTAGTTTTGAGGTACTGATTTATTACTTTCATAAATATTAAAAATATGTCTGAAAACATTCCAACACCTATTTAGGATAGAAAAAGATGAGTACTTTCTTTACACAGCACTTACATGCTTAATGAAGGATCACAAGAAGTATTTCTATTAAAATTAAAAACAGGACCAAAATAAGAATTTTTTCTTTGTTCATTCTCTTTTTTTTTATTTTTCCTGGAGTTACTAGCCAAGAAAACTAAAGGAAAGAACATATAAACATTTAGGGACCAGCAGTTAGCGTAATGGCTATGTTGCTGGACTCCCATGTAGTCGACCACGGTTCACATCCCGGACCCGGTGGCTTAAAACTCACACCAGACACGTGTGTGTGCGTGCCCAAGATCCTGAGAGGAGAATGGAGGAGAAGGGATTGTGGCATGGCCATCCCCCCGGGGGGTGATTTCTCGCTTTCTGTCTCTCTGTCTCTCTCTGTCTGTCTGGCGAGCACACATGCCCTATAGCAAAAAAAATCTCTCAAAAAAAAAAAAAGAACATAGAAACATTTAAAAGTGTAATTTATCTGTAAAAGTCAAGGATATAAGACAAACTATTACAATTGGTAAGAAAACTTAAAATTTCTGAATACAAAATGAGTACTCCTAAGTCAATGCCTTTCTTATAATAATAACCAGTCCATATATAAAATGAAATGAAAGACCATATTTTTAACATGAAGAAGAATACCTGTGAAGAAAGCATTTAAGACTACTATGAAAATACTTTAAACTGCAAGAATGACTCTAAAGAAATAGAACAACTATGAAGACACATCGAGGTCTTAGAAAAATGATCTAAAGATAGTTTCCTGAAGATTTAAGATTATTCCCATAAAAATACCAGAAAAAGTTTGTTTTTAAAATTAGGAAAGAGACCAGCAAATGGCGTAGTAATTACATCACTGGACTCTTATGTAGATGACCACAGTTTGAGTCCTGGACCTGGTGGCTTAAAACTCAGGCTAGGCATGTGTACCTTCAAGCCCAAAGTCCCGAGAAAAGAATGGAGGAGAAAGGATTATGGCCTGGCCATCCCCCTAGGAGGTGATTTTTCACTTTCTGTCTCTTTGTCTCTCTCTGGCTCTCTGGGGAATGCATGTGCCCTATACCTGGTCCCAAATCAGCAACATATTATGTCCTGATTAAAACCCATAAGAAAACATCACATAGAAAAGATCATATTTACTGCAGTAGCAGAAACTGAAAAAACTGGCATTCAATCTAATAAAAATGTGAGATCTTTATAGAGAATATTATAAAATGTAATATATTGACATAAGACATGATCCCAAATAAATTATAACACAAAATGTTTTAATATATTGAAAGACTCAATACAATCAATCAACCAAGTTTCCTCAAAGTGATTTATGTATTTAACACAATCATAAGAGTCTTTAATGAAATCTGATAAACTCCAGAAGACATCTAGGTAAAAATAGAGAACCAAGAATAGGAAGAAAATTTTGTAGGAGAACGAGATTGAGAAACTTAAACAACCAGACATCAAGATTATTGTAAAATGATAGTAATAAAATATCATTATATTTTAAGAGGAAGGGACAAATATTGGAGACTTGAGACCTCAGAAATGTAGTGTGTTATATAGAAATATGTCAGACTGAGCTGTTTATCAATCAAAAGGGATTATAGTGGACTATTTAATAATTAGTGATGGAAAAAATGATAATCCATATAGAGATAAGTTAACCAATACTTACATCATAAAAAGATGGTATTGTAGGTTAAGTATATTAATGTATAAGGCCAAAATGTACAAATTATAGGAGGAATTGTAAAAACAAACAAACAAAAACTTGATAGCATTTGAATAAAGAAAAATTTTTTGGAAAAACTGAAAGAAAATCAAAAGCAATAAAATGATCATTCAGAACAATGATTACGTTGAAATTCAAAACTACTTCAATAAAAGAAGCCAATGTGAAATACTAGCCACAAACTGATAAAAGATGTTTACAATGATGGGCCAACTTAAATGTCGGGACAGATCCGGTAACACTGATAATAACATTGAATGTGAATGGATTAAATTCTCCAATCAAGAGACATAGATTGGCTGAATGGATAAAAAAACAGAAACCCTCTATCTGTTGCCTTCAGGAAACCCACCTCATGGATAAAGACATACATAGACTGAAAGCGAAGGGTTGGAAAAAGGTTTCCCATGCAAATGGGAACCAAAAAAGAGCTGGAGTTATGATACTAATTTCTGACAAAATAGGCTTTAAAACAAAAACTGTTTGAAGAGGCAAAGAAGGGCACTATATTGTAGTAAAAAGATTAATAGAGCAAGAAGATATAACACAAATATCTATATGCCTAACACAGGAGCACCCAAATATGTGAAGAAAAAAACAGATCTACAAGGGGAGATAGATTGAAATACAGTAATTGTTGGAGACCTCAACACTGCACTATCCCCTCTGGACAGATCATCTAGACAAAAATAGATAAAGAGATAAAGGATCTAAACAATACCATAAATCAAATGGACTTAACAGACATCTATAGAACTTTCCATCCAAAACTCATGAGATACACTTTTTTCTCACTCCCACATGGAACCTTTTTGAAGATTGACCATATCATAGGGCACAAAGCAAGCCTCTACAGATTCAAAGGCATAGAAACTATATCCAGCATCTTCTCTTACCATGATAGAATTAAACTTGAGTTTAATTTCAAGAGAAATCCTCAAAAATACTCAAATACATGGAAACTAAATAACCTACTCCTGAATGACTCCACAGCTACTGAAGAAATAAAGACCGAAATCAAAAGATTCATGGAAGCCAACGAGAATGAGGACATGAGTTTCCATAATCTTTGGAGCACTGCTAAAGCAGTCATAAGAGGGAAGTTCATAGCAATTAGTGCACATAAGAGGAAGACAAAAAGAAGGCTAATGGATCACCTAACATCATGCCTCAGAAAATTGGAGAAGCAACAGTAAAACAATCCAAAAAACTCCAGGAGAAAGGAAATAAAGATCCGAGCAGAAATAAATGAAAAAGAAATAAACGTACTATACAAAAAATAAATGAAAGTAAAAGCTGGTTCTTTGAAAGGATAAACAAAATCAATACACCACTAGTGAGACTTATTAAGAAGAAAAAAGAGGGACCAGCAGTTAGCGCAATGGCTATGTTGCTGGACTCCCACATAGTCGACCGCGGGTT
>NW_006160010.1:2886801-2887060 GCF_000334495.1 Tupaia belangeri chinensis
TTGAATCAGTAATAAATAACCTTCCAACAAAGAAAAGCCCTGGCCCTGATGGCTTCACCTCTGAATTCTATAAAACTTTCAAAAAAGAGTTTATCCCCATTCTGCTCAAGTTATTTCTTTCTTTTTTTTTATTTTTTGAGAGGTTTTCACTACAGTACACCATGTGAGGTCTCCAGAAAGAGAGACAGAAAGTGAGAAATCACCCCCCAGGGAGAATGGCCACACCACAGTCCCTTCTCCTCCATTCTCCTCTTGGGAT
>NW_006160010.1:2887953-2895314 GCF_000334495.1 Tupaia belangeri chinensis
TGAACAACAGGCAGACTGAGATAGAACTGAAAAAATTATTCCATTTACCATAGCCACAAAAAGTATAAGATACTTAGGAGTAAATCTAATGAAAGAAGTGAAAGACCTGCACAAGGAAACTATGAGAAGCAAAAAGTAGAAGTTAAAAGTGACACAAAAAAGTGGAAGGACATTCCATGTTCCTGGATTAGAAGAATTAATATAATCTAAATGGCGATTCTACCCAAATTAATCTACATGTTTAATGCAATGCCAATCAAAGTACCAGATGCATTCTTCACAGATCTAGAAATGACAACCATCAAATTTGTCTGGAATCATGAAAGACCCTGTATTGCCAAAGGAATTCTACACAAGAAGAGTGGAGCGGGCAACATCTCACTCCCTGACTCAAAAATATACCACAAAGCTGTGTTAACCAAAACAGCATGGTCCTGGCACAGAAACAAACATGTGGACCAATGGAACAGAATAGAGTCTCCAGCAATAAATTCCCAAACATACAGTCAACTGATTTTTGACAAGGGGTACCAGTCAATCCATTGGGAAAATGAAAACCTCTTCAGCAAATGGTGATAGAAAAACTGGATTTCCACCTGCAGAAAGATGAAACTAAACCTCTACCTCTCACCTTTGACAAAAGTTAAGTCAAGGTGGATCAAAGATCTAAATCTAAGACCTCAAAATATAAAACTGCTCCTAGAAAACACTGGGGAAACTCTGGAGACATTGGGGCAGGGAAAGACTTCTTAAATAAGACCCCCAAAGCACAGTCAATAATCCCCAAAATAGACAAGTGGGATTACATCAGACTAAGAAGTTTCTGCATGGCAAAAGACACAGTAATTAGTGTGAATTGACAGTCCTCACAATTGGAAATTACTTTTGTAAATTATGCATCAGATAAGGGACTGATAACGAGAATACACAAGGAACTCATGCAGCTGTTTTGAAAAAGATGATCAATCCTATTAAAAGATGGGAGAGAGAATTGAAAAAAAAAAACACTCTCTAAAGATGACATATGAATAGCCAACAGGCATATGAAAAAATACCCAGCATCCCTCATCATAAGGGAAATGCAGATCAAAACAACACTGATATATCATCTAACCACCGTCAGAATGTCTAAGATTAAAAAAAAAAATGATAAGTGTTGGCAGGGGTGTGGTGTAAAGGGAACTCTCTTACACTGCTGGTGGGAATGCAAATTAGCCCAGCCACTGTGGAGAACAATTTGGAGATTCCTCAAAAATCTACAAATAGAACTATCATATGATCCAGGAATCCCACTCCTTGGTATCTACCCAAAGGACAGAAGAATTCATCAGAAAAGTGTTTGCCCATCAATGTTTATTGCGGCACTATTCACAATTGGTAAGACATGGAACCAACCCAAATGCCCACGAACAGATGAATGGACTGCAAAACAGTGGCACATATACTCTACGGAATACTATTCAGCCATAAAGATGCCAAACAAACAAACAAACAAAAACCTTGGCTTTTGACAGAAAGTGGAAGAATATGGAAGATTTACTATTGAGTGAAGCAAGCCAGGCTATGAAGGAGAGACATTGTATGTCCCCACTTAACATATACCGAGTGTCCACACTCTATGACTGAAACTGATTAACCAAAGGATATAGAAACACCATAAATAGGTGTAAATACCAGATATAATGTGTGTGAAAAAGTAGGGCCTGAGGAAGGACATTTAGAAAAATAAACAGAAGCAAAGCATTAATAGGACAAAGAAAAGTGCTATTATCTGTTGAAGATATTTTATAGTTTAATCAACTGGACTAGGGAGAAAAGTTCACATACTGAAATACTCACTTTGTAAGCTAAAAAAATAATTGAATGTATAAACAATGAAATAAAAAAGATGTTTACAATGAAATTTTTTGACATTAGATTGCCATCCATTTTTGACATTAGATTGCCATCCACATTTTATAAAGGACTCCTATAACTTGTAAGAAAATTGTGCTAAAGTTTGGAAAATAAGAAGCGAAAATGAAAACAAACTGAGGAAAAGTTTATGAGACAACTATTTTCAGACATTGGACAGCAGGCTGTGCAGACTTCAATTCCTGAGGGAAAGGAAACTCGTAAAATAAGCCCCAAGGTTTCAGTGCGTCTCTATGGGAAGTTACAGATCATTCAGAGATTAGAGTATGAGGCTGCTGACATGAGATTATCATGAAAGCATTGCTACATGATGAACACAAGATAATAGAAGTTAAGAGGCATTGAAAAACATAAATCAGATTTGGAGTCTTAGTGAGAAAGGAGAAATCTCAAGAAAGACTAAATTAGAAATAAGAATCACACCTATAGCAATATGCACACTAGACTAGCCCTAACAAAGTAAAAGTGCAAACCTCAGAAAATCATTAAGACAGAATTTGAAAGTAGAGCTCCACTGAAAGAGGAGTTTGGAAAACACTGGCCTTTCTGCAGATACATGCTAACTTGGATCTCTGTTCAAAATATCAGGCAGAAAATAAATAACCAAATAACAAAACAATACTCTTGGAAGAATCATCCAATGTATCATTTTAAAGATTCACTATATAGTCATAATATATTAGATATCAAACAAATAGGAAGAGGTGACTGCTAGTTAAAAATATTAAATAGATTTGACCCTGTAACACAGCAGTTAAGCACTATTGTTAGAGAGCTAGTTTCCACATGGCTGACATGGTCGCTTGAAAAACATGTTGGGCTCATATGCATGCATGCCTGAAATTCTGACGAAATGGAGAAATGGAAGAAAAAGGATTGAAGTGAGACCACGCTCCATTGGGTGAGAATGTACTCTCTTTGTCTCTGGTGAGTGCACATACCCTCTGGCAATTAAATTATTTTTTTGAAAGGAAAAATAATAATAACCAGAAACCAACCCCAAGGTAATTTAGGAACTCCATTTCACAGATGATGATTTTAAATCAGCTATTTTATACATATATATAATATATATGTATGTATTATATATGTATTCATATGTAACATATGAACATATAATAAATTACGTATGACATATAGACATGTAAAAACATAGATTTAAAGATAAATATTGTGTCAGTGAATGAATAGATAGGCCATTTCAGCTGAAAAAAGAAAAGAATACAAAAAGATCAGATTGGAAATTCTAGAATTAAAAACTCTAACACGTGAAGTAAAAAAAAAAAACTACAACAACAGAAACCTAGGCAGGCAGCTGGATCCCACATGGCCAAAAGTGTGGTTCAATTCCTGGACCCAGTGGCTTGGGGAACATGCAGATAGATATACGCAAAAAATCTCAACAAGAGAATGGAAAAGAAGGAATTGATTGCAGCACAGCCATGTCCCTCTTCCCAAGGGTGTTTTCTCACTTTCCTTGTCTCTGTCTCTTTCTGTCTCTTCTTCATCAAGCACATATGCCCTGTAGCAAATGAAAAAGAAAAGAAATCTGATTTTCTTCACAGTAGACAAAATGGGAAAAAGAGGGCGAGGGGTTGTCGGTGAACTCAAAGGCATTTAATTATGACATTTGACTACAGAGGCTGTATAGCATGTTTTAATATATGGTAAGACTTTTCATTGCATAGCTTTTATTGTTAAGTGTTTTCTTAAGTGTTCTTGCAAGTTTATTTTCCATGTCAACTTTAAGATTATCTTGACCAGTTTAAAACAAAAAAAAAAAAACATTTTATATTAAGATTGCATTATGATAATAAGTTAACCTTATAGTATATACATACAATAGATTTCCCGAGATGGCTTTTTGGAGCAGTTTCCAAGTTTTACATGTTTAAAAATGTCTGTAGCTTTGATAATTGAGGGACAATCTGAATGAATATAACATTTTTACTTCACACTCTTCCCTTGAGTTTCTTTCCATATCATCCCCCCTCTAGTTCTTCCGTACTCTACCTTTCTTTCTCTCCTCTTGCAAGGATGATTTATCCTAATTTTGACTTGTATTTCATTGCTGATTTAGCCTTACCTTGATTTATATATTGCTTTCGAGAAAGATAGTGATGTGAAATGAAGTTATTTGTGTCAACTCTAACTAAATCAAGCCAAGACCACAGAGGAAGTGCTTTCTTATGTTAACCTGCCTAATAAGGACTGATTTAAAGACTGCCAGAATCACAACTTTGCACAAAGATCACTGCAACCTGACACAAAGACTAACTCTGTGAAAACAGCTGCTTAAAGTCTACTAGTCCAATGCCAGCCTCATTAGTGATCCTGTTAGCCAAGGAAAATTGTCCCCATACAACTGCTTTGATCTCTCCTACCTCTCCTGTTGCTTGTGGTTTTTGCCATTAAAACCTGTCCAAGGATTGTAAGACCTCAGTGAGCATGTTTGGGAATACCTGATTTATGCTCATCTGGGCTGCAAATGGGCTGCAGTCCCACATTTTTGGCTTTTAATAAACCTTTTTCAATGTTTTAGAGTTTGATTATTTCTCATTGACAATAACACTCTAACTCTTTCATCCTTGTAAATTATATTCTCTCTCTCTCTTTTTTTAGAGGACTCTTTCTCTTATTTTTAATACTTAAGAGAAGTACTAGAATAGATCCCAGAGTTGATTCCTGAGTGCCTGTTCTCTCAGGTACTATCCAGTTCTTTTCTACATGTAAAATTTAATTTCCTAAAAGTATTTTTGGATTGTAGTTTAAAGACTGAATTGATTCCATTTTTCCTTCTTTAGAATGTTCTTTTCAGGATCAGCAGTTGATGTAATGGCTATGTCTCTGGATTCCCATGTAGTCGACCATGGTTCGAGTCCCAGACCCAGTGGCTTAAAATCACACTGGACGCAGGTGTGTGCGTACCCAAGATCCCGAGAGGAGAATGGAGGAGAAGGGATTGTGGTGTGGCCATCCCCCCGGAGGGTGATTTCTCGTTTTCTGTCTCTGTCTCTCTCTGTCTTTCTGGTGAGTGCACACGCCCTTTAGCAAAAACCTCTCAAAAAAAAAAAAAAAAAAAAGAATGTTCTTTTCAACCACTTCCTCTTCTATTCATTATTCTTCATTCCACTCTCATTTGGGGGATTATTTTCTTTTCTTTTAAGCTGCTGCTTCTTCTTGATTTTTTAAAAATTTGTATCTCTAATTGAGCCTGTGTGATTTTATCTTTACTTCTTCTATGATTTCCTATCTTTTTGTCTACCTCTCTCTCTCTCTCTCTCTCTCTCTCTCTCTCTTTCTTTTAGTGCCAAAGGGCACAGGCATATATGTGAGGCAGTGGGTAGGGAGAGAAAGCACCTCCCAAAGGGACCCATTGTGCCACAATCCTTTTTCCTTCAGTTCTCTATTCTGTCAGGATCCTGGGCATGAGTATACATTCCCAAATTGTTATGTTTGTTTGGTTTTAATTTTTCAAACCAACAGGGCTGGGACTTCAATCCTGGTTGGCCATGTAGGATCTGGCTTCTTCTGCACAGCACCCAACTACTGTGGGTTAATGAGGGTCATCCTCTTTCTTCTGTTCTGTGTATTCCTTCTTTCTAATATAAAACTAATTAATGCGTTGTTTCTTTTAGATTTACTGTTGTTCATTTGGATGCGTTTTGTTCTTAAAATTTGAATTTCTGAATCAAGGTGTTTTGTTTTGTTTTTGATGTATCCAAAATCTTGCTTGCTAGATTAAAAACTTCAAATATCAGTGTCATTGGTCCCTTCCTGCAGAAAACTTCATGCCACCTCCACCAAATACACACATCAACTTGTTTCTAGCAACCTTAGTGTTGAGCAAGAGAAACAATGACATCATACCATCCGTTTTCCCTAATGACATTTAACAGACACATGAGGATGGATGCCTGTGGCATCCTTCAAGGCACAGAAAAAGCTGAAGCAGGTTGCTGGATGCTTAGTGTACTTGTAAAATAATCTCCATCCATGTCTGCTATGGACTAAATTGTGTCTTCACACTCCCAAATTCACAGGCAGCCCAATGTGACTGTATTTGAACAAGGGTTTTTGGAGATAATGAAAGTTGTTAGGTCATAAGGGTGGGGTTGCAATGCAATATCATCAGCAGTCTTAAACCAACGGGAAGATCGGGATCTTCATACACCCATAGGAAAGGCCTTCTCTTCTGGGGAGAGAGCCCTTGCAAGGAACCAAGTTGGTTGCAACGTTAATCTTTTACTTTTTAGCTTCCAGTACTCTGAGGGATAAATTTCTGTTGTTTAAGGCATCTAATCTAGAGTATTTTGTTGAATCCATCCAAGCTCACTAATGCAATGTCCTCCTGGGATCAAATTAAGCATCCCAGAATATGCTAAGCCAGGTCAATGTATAGTGGACATCCTCTTTGCATGTATTCCTCTTTCTTCCCCACTAGATTACAAATTTCAGTTCATTTGCATCACTCACAGTATGGGATTTTATTAATTATAAAAATGCATATTCATAGTAACAAATCAAATGCAGTTCAGAGAAGAATAAATGAAAAGTTGGTTCTCGTTTATTATCCCCTTCTGCCATGCCACCCTCTTGAGATATTGAAATGAACTGAATCCTTCTCTCAATAAAAGAAACTGAATCTGTAAAGAAACTTTCTAAATTTTTTTATTAATTTAGTAGTTTGCATTACTTCTTCTATATTGACATTTCTTCAGATTAAAAGTCATTAGCTAGAATACTATGCACCCTATCTAAAGTAGATTCTCCTCAGCTCACATTTCACTGAGATGAATTTTGCTTATACTGTTTAAGATATTTTATCACAAATTTGTAGTGACTTTAATTACTCTTACAATGATTTCATGCTGAAGAATGTACACTTATTCTATCCCTTTTTTACTTTTCAGGTGTGTTCTATACTGTCATATATGGCTAAATATTTTCTCAATTTAATAACCACTTGATTCAGTTATCAAAACTGTACATGCTTTTATAAAATACCTATTAGTAATAAGTTTCCTTTAAACAAAAGAGGTCAAAAATAAAATAATCATGGGTCAGTCTATATTTTAGCAAACAAATTATATAAAAAAAATTTAAAAATCTGATATAACTTTGAAACTGCTTTTGTTAAATCTTGATTAGTACATATGTATTTTAAGATTTTAAATTTAAATATCATTTGAAAATATATGCTTTTTAATCTTAAAACTGAAATACACTGTCAAAAGTTCTCTTGGCTAGGGGACTAGACAGTAGCACCCTGGCAAATAACACCGGATGCTCTGTGAGCTTGACCCACACAGGAAAGTTCCAGGTTCACATCTACAGATCTCCCTGAGTACACTGGGCATGAGTGTACCTATGGCTCAGGGCTGGCAGAGAGCAGGTATGGATCATGGTATCAAGATTCTGTTGGGATTGCTCTCTTCCTCTTTCCC
>NW_006160010.1:2895345-2968966 GCF_000334495.1 Tupaia belangeri chinensis
CCTCGCCCCCCCTCCGGAAAAAAAAAAAAAAAAAAAAAAAAAAAAAAGGAAAGAAAGAAACCAAAAAAGAATTCCTCTTGTCTAACCTTCTGCCTTTAAAATGACAATATATTACCATCAAAGCAACTTAAGTCAAATGAGTAGATTTGTTCTATCTAGCAAATACTAAAAAGCCAAGTTTTCTAAATTCTCATTCCACATGCTATAATGATGTCTCCTGATTGTACTGTGTTTAAATAACAACAAATAATATACATTTTCAGTTTTAAAATCCCATGTTTATAGGAAACCAGACCTTTACAAGTATTACCTTACTTTTCCATCTAAGTCATTCTGGTAAAATTGTTACTGGAATGAAAGAGTTCAGGACAAAGACGTTTTTATTATTTCTAAAAAGGTCTTAAATTTACAAAAATAAATATAATATATACATGTATTAATGTGAAGGTGTTTGCATTTACCCCCCCACCCCCTCCCACACACACATACAAATTGTGAGTTTCAGAGAATACATGTGATATATTGGAAAATCGATGCAATCAATTGATTGTATCAACTTAAACAGGAAAATTTATTACCTTATCTAAGTGTTTCTTGTACTAAAGATCACACAAATTGACACTATGCTTAGTGGACTCGATGTCTAAAGGCTACAATTAGTGACTCGCAATCTCTTGCATCTAGGTCATTAGCTGAAATCCAGATCACAATGCTACTGCTTAGACTGTAACTGGT
Source organism: Tupaia belangeri chinensis (assembly GCF_000334495.1). Classification (NCBI taxonomy): domain Eukaryota; kingdom Metazoa; phylum Chordata; class Mammalia; order Scandentia; family Tupaiidae; genus Tupaia; species Tupaia belangeri. The sequence goes on from NW_006160010.1 coordinate 2,896,081, forward strand.
TTGCAAAGTGTTTCAAATTTTTCTTAAAACTGTGATGCTTGAACCCCACTTTAGGCTATATTTTCTCAAGGATAGTGCATTATTTCACCCCAATCATCTTTAACTGGTTCTGTATTTCACATATAAATACCTAAACAGAAATAAATGTAATCAATATATTTATTCTATAATAATAAAAATTTCTGATTCCTTCTTTTTTTTTTTTAAGAAAATACAATGACAGAGGACAAAGCTTGTTTTATTTTCCAGATTGAAGGGGGAGGTACGAGCATGGAGGGAGAGCTCATTGTTCTCTCAATGGGACTATTTTCAACAGAGGTTTTTTGAGACTGGGCATGTGTAAAGAAATTTTGGTGAAAAGTGACAAAACGTGTCTAAGGTGGGGCAAGAACAGTACTCCATCCCCTCACACAGATTGTAACTTCAGCACCTCTGGAAAAAATGGTACATTATTATAAATAGTATTTATTCTTCCATTTTCATGAACAGAATGTCTTTGAAGTGAAAAAGAGGGCAGGACTGAGGCACTGAAGGATGACATGCTCTAGGGAAAGTGGGAAATGCCCAATAGCATATTTAGAAAAATTGGCTCCCAGTGAATAGCTAGCATGTGTCCTGAATAGGTGTTTACTAGGAGGCCTCAAGGTTTTCATTCTAGGGTAAGAGAGCTGTCTGAACAAAGGTATCATTTGTCATGTTTTTTAAACCCGACCATCAGTTGTTGGGCACTCAGGTTAACCCCGTGTCTGAGCAATTATGAATATGGCTGCGATAAACATGGATGTGTGAGTGTCTTTCTGTTTCCCTGTGCTTTAGGTAAATATCAAGGAGTGGAATTGCTGAGTCATATGGTAGTTCTATTTGTAAATTTTTGAAGATGTATAAATAGCCAAAAAGCATACAAAAAAATGTTCAATGTTTTATCATAAAGAATATGCAAAACAAAACCATCATGAGATATCACTTAGCTCCAGTCAGAATGGCTACAGTCAAAAAAGCTAAGAATGAGAATTACTGGCATGGCTGTGGTAAAAACAGGAGCTACTTGCCTGCACTGCTGGTGGGAATGTAAATTAGTACAGCCACTGTAGAAAATAAAGACACCACGAATACACGCAGATTCACGAGTATTTCTTACTCAACAGTGGTGTTAAGAAATGCTCATGTTGGGACCAGCAGTCAGTGTAATGGCTATGTCGCTGGACTCCCACGTAGTCGACTGCAGTTTGTGTCCCAGTCCCGGTGGCTTAAAACTCACACCGGGCGCGTGTGCGTGCGTGCCCAAGATCCCGAGAGGAGAATGGAGGAGAAGGGATTGTGGCATTGCCGTTCGCTCCTGGGGAGTGATTTCTCGCTTTCTATCTCTGTCTGTCTGGCGAACGCATGCGCCCAATAGCAAAAACCTCTCCAAAAAAAAATAATAATAATAATAATGCTCATTTTTATAACATAAACTTACAGTAGTCATTTGGAAAAGAAAGATAATTTTTTATCAAACTGATTCTATGAAAAAAATATATATATAAAAAATAAAACAATTTTAACCAAACTTGAACTAACATTTAAGGCTATAAACCCGGGTCCAGCAGATGGCATAGTGGTTACATCACTGGATTCCCACATAACAGTGGATTGAGTCCCAGACCCGACGGCTTCAAACTCATGCTGGGCCCTGTGCATGTGTGCCCGAAATCTCTAGAGGAGACTGGAGGAGAAGGGATTGTGGCATTGTCGTCCACTCCTGGGGAGTGATTTCTGTCTCTCTGTCTCTCTAGCAAGCACAAGCACCCTATAACCCTATAGTATGAATCTCTCTCTCTCTAAAGAAAAAAAAAAAAGTTATAAACTCACTATTTTTTTTCTTTTCTTTTTCTTTTTTCTTTTTCTTTCTTTCTTTCTTTTTTTTTTTTTTTTCTTTTGAGAGAGATTTTTGCTAGAGGGCATGTATACTTGCCAAAGAGACAGAGAGACAGAAAGCTAGAAATCACACCCTGGAGGGATTGCCATACCACAATCCTTCTCCTCCAATCTCCACTTGGGATTTTGGGCACACACATGCACACACCCTGTGTGAGTTTCAAGCCACCAGGTCTAGTACTTGAACCATGGTCTACTACATGGGAATCCAGTGATGTAACCATTATGCCATTGACTGGCTCAAACTCAGTATTTCTAATTATAACAGAACAATAATGAGACACTCATCCTGTGTATGTCCTTTTGAACAAAAAAGCAGCTAGTTTTTGCTTAAGTGGCTGCATTGCTAATAAACTTGTTTTATATTTGTAAAATTAGATTCAACATAAATGTATGTATGAAACTGAAACCCAGCAGGTCTCTATAACTTCTGTGGGTTTTGTGTGTGTGTGTGGTTTGCTGTATACAATAGAAACTTATTGCTTAAACTCTCTTCTTTTTAAAATTAACTTCCTGTTTGCATACTAGTGGAAAAAATATCACAGGGGGTGTTTGAACAGCTTGAGATCTGTTGACCTGGGAACCATTTTCCTATGATCTAAGCTCTTGGCTTAGAGTTGAAACATTTCTGAAGGTTGATAACTAACATCTTTTTTGGTCTCCGGTATTTTATTCCCATTTCTTTTTTAGCTGGTAACATAACAGAGATTTTAAGGGCCTCATTGATTTTCAAACACAGTTTTCCATGGTACCTTAAGTTTGTACGGCCACGTCCACTCACCAACAACCTAATGAATCTGTAACCCACAAGTAAAGCAAAGCCATTATTTTCACAGTGCTAGTGAAAGTCTTAATTCTCTAAAATGCAAGTAAAAGATATTGACTTCTTCCCAAAGCGTAATTAATCTTAAAGAAAAATCAGTGTAAAAAGTATAAATTAAAAAGGTTCTTTTGAAGCTTTTAATGGAAAGGTTCAAACTATCATCTTTTCCTCACAGAGTGAAATTGTCTCAAAGGAAAATATGCCTTTTTATTCTATTTATAGTCATCTTTTAAAACTACATATGATGAGCAGTGTATGTAAAGATATAAATATCTATTTGAAGTGCAATGGTGTACAACAATCACCATAATAGTAAGTAAAGCAACGCCATAAAATTTAACACATTGAGAATGTTATTTCCAAAGCCTGGCCCGTTAGGTTGGAACCAGAAGTTTCCAGACATATACCCACATTTGCATGAAATTAAATATTTTACATTCCTGTGATGGCTTGGTACATGCCTCAGAATGGATGGTTTCACTGAGTCTGGGAGAAACGGGGACAGGGGGAAGACCTTCTAAACTAAATGAAGTCAAGTAGCTTGGGGAATAGAAAGCAGATCTTTACTGAGGAGACATTTAGTTAATCTGTGTTCTCAGCAGAGATCTGAGGATCCAAGGGCCCACTGGGATATTGGAACAAATTCATGCACCTGGTCTGAAGTCAGAGTTCTGCCAACTGTCCTCTCTTACAATATGCTTTGGAATGTATGTCTAGGTGGAATTTGGGCACAGACTAAAATCCCATTGGGCAGAAGTGACTATAATAAATTTCTCTTGCGAGTTGCAAAAATCTTTTTCCCTTTGAGTGGTGCTTTTCTACCTGTGCTAATACCTATTTTGGGAATGTTTATTCCCTTTTAATTAAAATTAAGTATTAAGAAAATGAAAACATTATTTTGCTTACATTGCCTGGACTCAGACCACTGTGCAAGCATTCATTTTCTCTAGCATTTTTGCTTCATAGGAAGGTCAGTGAATGGGCTTGAAGAGGGTTGGCAAACTTTTCATGCAAAGGACCAGTTTGCAAATTTCTTAGCTCTGTGGAACATCAGGTGACTGTCACATCTACTCAACTTGGTGGTTGTCATTTGTCTTGGTCCATGATTGCTTTGTTAAAAGAAATACCTGGGACAGGAAGATTTAAAGAAAGTAAGGTTTATTAACTCACAGTTCTGCTGGCTGGGAACTACAAAGGCATCACAAAATGGCAGAAGACAGAACTTGGAGCGAAGCGAAACGTGGTCTGCACCCATTTGGCTTCTGCCTGCCTCTTTCCTTTCTTTGTAAACCTAACAAGGTTTATCACAGGGGCTCTACCTTAACCACCGGATCACTAATCTCCCCCCAGCAGTCTTACCTTTCTACACCATCATTGGACCGACTCTTACTTAGCATCTTTATAATACCGTCAAATCCCAACATCACAGCACCATGGGAAAGCAGCCACAGACTACACAATGGGTCTTCAAAAGGTCATGAAAAAATGCATAAATTATGGGGAACCAGCAGTTAGCATAATGGCTATGTCGTTGGACTCCCATGTAGTTGACCGCGGTTTGCGTCCCGGACCCGGTGGCTTAAAACTCACGCCGGGCACATGTGTGTGCGTGCCCAAGATCCTGAGAGGAGAATGGAGAAGAAGGGATTGCGGCGTGACCATCCCCCCTGGGTTGTGATTTCTCGCTTTCTGTCTCTCTGTCTCTCTCTGTCTGTCTGGCGAGCACACGTGCCCTATAGCGAAAACCTCTCCAAAAAAAAAAAAAGCATAAATTATAAATGGATTTTAAATTTTTTGCAACAAAATAAACTTGTACTCTAATCTTATTTTTTTATGAGCACTGGTATGTAAACAAGTGAATTTGTCTATGTCCCAGTAAAACTGTATATAGACACAAATAAAACTTATTACATATCACAAAAAAATTTTCTTTACTAACTACTTGAAAATACAAAAATGATTCTTAGCTTGAGGGCTGAACAAAATCGGGAAGTAGATTGAATTTGGCCCATGAGTCAGATTCTGCTCACCCAGTAGTGTAGAGTAATGAAAAATAAGAAAATTACTTCTTTTCCTTTCTTTTTTCCTCCCAGAGGGCAAGTGCACTCACCAGGGAGAGACAGGGAGAAAAAGAGAGGGAAAGTAAGAAAGCAGCCCCCTCCCACAGGAGACAGCCTCACCATCATCCTTTCTCCACCATTTCTCCCCACTGTCAGGATTTGGGGCATGCACGCCCATGTGCCTGGTATGCCCCGAACTACGCGGTCCCGGACTTGAACTGTACAGTTAGCCATGTGGGATCCAGAAGTCCCAACCACCACACCTCGGCTGACCCAGAACTATATGTAACATATATTTTCACTCTTTTTACTATTTAAATTATTTCTGCTAATTAGCTAGTAAAATGTGTCATAATCCAGACTGAAATATTAGTTCAAGAGAATTTCAATTCATGAAGCAGTTAACACTGAGTTGCTATTTTCCCATGTGAACGTAAGCCTGGAGGCAGCAACGCAGTGGTACCACAATGTTCTGTGATACTGGGCCCACATGGCCAGGCTCTGCGTTCCTTTCTGGATGTTTTTATGGAGACCTATGCCAGGCACGAGCTCATGTGTCCATAATCCAGGCTGGCTAAGACAAGGGCTGAATGGTAGTGCACACTGTTAGGGAGGCCTGTCTCTCCCTCTGTCTCAGGAGAAATAAAAAGAAAGATACTTTAAAAATAAATAATAAAGCCAGCCAATGGCATAGTGCTTAAGGAAGCTAGATTCCACATGACCAACTGTGCAGTTCAATCCTGCATCCAGGGGCTTGAAAAATATGCCATAAATATATGTGTGTGTGCATGCCTAAAATCTCTAAAGGAGAAATGGATGGGATGGGATTGCACCACCATGGGTGGTGGTGAGACACTTTCTCACTTTTCTCCTCTCTCTGTTTCTCTCTGGTGAGCACATGTACCCTCTGGCAAATGTAAATAAATAAATAAATAAATAAATAAATAAATAAATTAAAAAAATAGATAAATTAACAAAAAGTTACACACACCTGATTCTAGTTCTAATCAGTAGGCTAATTATTAAAAGAAAGCTACTCTCAAGTTTCTATATTTGACATAGAACAAAATATAACTCATGCCCTTTGTTTCATTTTATATTTGTTTCAAATATAAAATGAAGACATTTAATAAGATTGCTCTGAATTCAGAAGAACCCTGGCCCCTTGGCCATCACTGAATTGGCAGAATACTTCTGGACTGAACATTTACGCGCCGAGGGTGTCATTGCTTAAGCTAGTCCGTTGAGCCTCCTGGACTGCCTTTCACATCAGAGATTACGTGTCACTCTGTATTTACGTTTGCTATTCTTCTTTTGCATATTAGTTCTGATTCCTGAGCCACTGTTCAAAGTACTAGAAATTATAGCCCTTGCTGGGAACAAAGGGAGGAGATGGTGTTAAGCCAGCAAAGCCAGGAAGCTGTGTCTGTGCGCGTGATGTGAACTGAATAAATCAAATGCGAGTTCTCAGGAACTGTAGCTCTAAGTGTTTCTAGTAATAGAACCATTTCCAGCCAAACCCTCATTAAGGGTGGGAGGGGGAGATTGGCCAAGTAATTTACAAAGTCGTCAGTTTTTTAGTGTTTATAAAGCAAAGTCAAAGCAAGATAGACCACCGTCGAGTTCTAGATAAATACATTCCGTCATGGTGTCCCCTTTTCTCTTTTCTCCATTCTTGGCATATATGACATTTCCGTGGAATGTTCTTAAATGAACAAACTTCTGTATCAGATTCAGTTATGATAGTTTACAGGAACACCTGCGTAATGTGTGGGTGAGTGAAAAATGAAAATGGAAGGCATGTTTTAGAAAAGTGGAAGGAGATGCCATTGAAAGTACTAAAACATGAAACTTCTTTCCTTTCAGTTTTCTCTCTTGGCCTGGCATAGCTTTTTGTTGTTGTTGCTTTTTGTTTAAGAGATTTTTACCATACAGCACATGTGCTTGCTGGAAACACAGAGACAGAGAGTGAGAAATCACCCCCCTGGGGGATGACCATGCCGCAATCCCTTCTCCTGCATTCTACCCTCAGGATGTTGGGCATGCATGCACATGTGCCTGGTATGAGTTCTAAGGCCCAGGGTCCTGGACTCCAACTGCAGTCGACTACATGGGAGTCCAGCAACATAACCACTAGGTCAACTGCTGGTCCCCTGTCATCATGTTTTGTATTTACTATTTAATGTTGTATTCCCTGTGGAATGGGCTCAGTGGGCAAGTGGAAATCCTCACAGATTCCCAGGGCCCATCCTGCTAGTCTCATTAGCTGCTGGTCTGATGTGCTGTGCCCCTAGAATGGACGGGAGAGTCAATCACCCCTTTCCATGGTCTGCAGCTCCAATCTCTAGTAGACAAGTGATCCTGAAGGGAGTGCAACTTCTGCCCTGGGATGTACTCTGTGCCTGGAGCCAAAGCCCCCAAACATGTAGTGGGCTGCGAGCCAGAAGAGAAGGGTTGGCTGCTGCCTAGCCCCAGTCACATGGCCCCTGACCACACTAATCTTCCTCTCGCTCAGGGCCTGGGCTCCCTAGGGAATGGAGGACAACTCTAAATGCTGGCAGGTGTCTGAGAATCTATTCCAGGGAAGTGGGGGAGTCCCTAAGTGCTTGTCCTAATGTCTCATTGGACTTCATTTACTAAAAATAAATTTAAAGTAAAATTATTAAGAATTTCAAGATAGTGATGGTAAGCACAGGACCCTCCTGAGAACAGAGCACTCTTGAGAGCCATATATACACCCACTCATACACCCCAGTTGTATGATCGGGAAGCTGGTCCTTGGGCTAATATATCTTGAAGTCCTATCTAGGAACACACTAGTTAATATAAAATTAATTAATATTACACATAATTTTCACAACAAATTATGGAGAAAATACCGCCAATGGCACCTAGATTGTCCACACATGCTGAGTGACTACCTAAAGTCACCAAGTTAGTATGCAGTGATGTTAGGATTCACGACAGACAGTCTTACTCCAGGATTCCCACTGTCAACCGACTCAGCCTCTCACACAGTAGCATTGCTTCAATATCCTGCTCTGATTTTGTTCTTGGACCCTAATTATCTGGGGATTTTCCTCTTCCCCAGAAAGGTCTTTGTGACCCTTTAAATCCTCATCAAAACTTACTTGTCATTTGGCCATTTGGAGCATTAGAGTCTTCAGCACACTTTAGCTATTCTTACCGTCTCCAGATTCTGCTTATCTGTCTAGTCATCCTTCCCCCTCTCCTGCCAGAATGTGCATGTGCTCACCAGAGAGAGACAGAAGGACAGAGGGAGAAAGCACCCCCAGTGGGGCATGGTTATACCACGGTCCTCCTCCATTTTTTTATCCTGCTGGGACCTTGGGTACAGACACACATTTGCTCACCGTGTTTTTATTTTTATTTTATTTTGTTTTATTTTTCATTTCATTTTCTTCTATACATTCAATCACATTATTATTTGTCTTACAAAATGGATATTTCAACAGGTGAACATTTCTCCCTAGTACTGTTGATAAAACTACGAAATATCTTCAACAGATAATACCACACCTCTTTGTGCCATTAATGCTTTGCCTCCCTGTCCCTCACCCACCATGTTTTTCAAGCTACTGGGCTGGAATTGAACTGCTGTCAGCCAAGTCAGATTTGACTTCCTTAACCACCAGTTCACAAGACCGGCCGTGACTAGCAATTCTTTAAAAGCACGTGAGGTAACTTTTTAAGCCAATAGTGGTGTAATGTGTACTTTACCAAGTGCGCACTACAAACTAGGAACCAGTGTGTGCACTTCAATCCCAACAACAAAGATACCGAGAATACGCTTATGGTGGCCAAGCCTTTAAATTTTGCCAGATGGCACAGGTGCTTGCTACAAACAGAGAGAGAGAGAGTGAGAAAGAGGAAGTGAGAAAGCACCCCCTAATGGAGAATGGTCATGCTGCAATCTCTTCCTCATTCCTCCCTCCTTTCAGGATTTTGCATACACACACACACACACACACACACACACACACACATGTCCATCATGTTTTTTGAGCCATTGGCTTTGAAACTCAAACTGAACAGTCAGTCATGTGGAATACAGCCGCCTTAACCACCACACCATGGGCTAGCCTGATAGTAAAACCTTTCAGAAACCTTCAGGTCCTTTACTTCAACAAGCAAACATGAGACTGTTTATGTTCAGATGCCATATTTATAACTCAATGAATACATATCTGTTTTATTTATTGATTGGAATGCATACATTAAAACCTAAAATCCTCTTGAATGTACAGTTCTTACAACTTTACCAGACAGATCGATAATAGCACCTATATTGTGTAGTTAGGACAGAGTCACAGAAACTGTCCTTTTCCCAAGGGCACAAGTTAGTACGGGAGAGTGTGGGATAATGCTGGGGTTCTGATGCAGCAGTCGGACCCCCTCTGCCAAAGTGGCATGTCATGATCATGATGATAGGATGGTTCTGGTATACATGGTATTAAAAGGCCAGAAAAATTAAAACGAGATTACATATAAAATGCTGATATGTTGGGAACCAGCAGTTAGCATAATGGCTATGTCGCTGGACTCCCACGTAGTCAACCGCGGTTCGCATCCTGGACCCGGTGGCTTCAAACTCATGCCAGGCGCGTGTGTGTGTGTGCCCAAGATCCCAAGGGGAGAATGGAGGAGAAGGGATTGCGGCGTGACCATCACCCCTGGGGGGGTGACTTCTCACTTTCTGTCTCTCTGTCTCTCTCTGTCTGTCTGGCGAGCGCATGTGCCCTATAGCAAAAACCTCTCCAAAAACAAACAAAAAAAATGCTGATATATTAAAAACTGAAACTAAGCCTTAGCTTTCTCTTTAATTTCTTCATTGACAGTAGAATATAAGACTAAGATAATATGAAAAAATTTAAACATAACTTATTTAGTTAGCACCTACTATGATCCAATCTGGTCCAGATACTTTAGACTCCTCAGGGAAAAAAAAACACACAAAAATCTCTGCTATTGAGGAGCTTACATTCTTGCTGGTAATTTTAGTTTTATTTAAATTATTTGTCCAATGTTGGACAACTTTTTTTTTTTAGGTTTTTGTCATGTGTCCTGTGCACTTGTCAAGGTGAGAGAATGTGAGAGAAAGTGAGAAAGCTGCCCCACCCCCACCCCAGGGGTGAAGGCCACATCACAAGCCCTTCTCCTCCATTCTCCTCTTGGAATTTTCGGCACACATACACATGTGCCCAATGTGATTTTCAAGCCACCAGATCTGGGACTCAGGCCCCGGTCAGCCATGTGGGAGTCTAGCACCTTAACCAACATGCTATCTGCTCATTCTGTTGGATACCTTTTAAAGAATTTATTGGACCATCGGAAAAGTCATGATGCATTTTTACACAGGAAAAAAAATATGCCATGACTTTTCCGACAACCCAATATTTATAGCAAAGATAATCAATACTCAAGTATAATTGTTTTGCTAAAATGTTTTTTACAGTCAAAGTTGAAGCAGATGAGGCAGTGTTCTTTTTTTTTTTTTTTTTTCCTGGAGAGGTTTTTTCACTGTAGGGCACGTGGGCTCACCAGACAGACAGAGACAGAAAGTGAGAAATCACCCCCCAGGGGGGATGGTCACGCCTCAGTCTCTTCCCCTCCATTCTCCTCTCAGGATCTTGGGCACGCACACAAATGCCCCCAGCGTGAGCTTTTAAGCTACCGGGTCGCAGGACGCGAACCACGGTCGACTACATGGGAGTCCAGCAACATAGCCATTACGCTAACTGGTGGTTCCCGGAGGCAGTGTTCTTTTTATCACCCTTAGCTTCTACTAGGGAATTTTTCCTCTCTGCTTTCTGTAGCTTTCTTTTCTTCTCAGCTGCTAATCATTACATTTTATCACCATCTAAAGCAGAAATTAGCCACCTGCCTGACCAGCCTCAGCCAGCCTTCTGTCGTGATTCTTTGACTTAGCTGTCTTTAAAGAAGTAAGGTCTGTCCTGGGGAAAGCAGGCTGAAAGTTACTATTTCTTAGAAGTTCTGTGATTGATACCCATTTCACTACCAATTTTTTTCAGTCACCCAGCTACTTAAAAAGCTAATTACAAAGCAAAATGTAAAAATATTATCCTTTTACTTACATTTAAGTATCTTTACACATTTCGTAAGTTAAAATAATGTTATAAGTAATAGACCAAAGTTTAAAGAAGATGAGTTGTTTGTCTCGTGTTGTTTTACGATATGGAGAACTATTCTTTTAGGATATTTCTCAAATGACAAATGAATAATTCTAGAATAGATGACTTAATTTAGAATAGTTGAACATTTTAATTAATTAATTAATATTTTAGTTTTGCTATAGGGTACATGTACTCACCAGAGAGAGAGAGAGAACAAGGGAAAGTGAGAAATCAACTCTCTGGGGAGATGGCCATGATGTAATCCCTTTTCCATTCTCCTCTGGGGATTTTGGGCATGCATGCACATGTGCCTGGAGTGTTTTCCAAGTTCCCAGGTCCAACATTTAAATTGTGAAATTGGCCATATGGGACCAGCCACCTTAACTACCATGCCTGGAAAAACTAGCTAGCCTGGAAAAACTTTTAATATGAGTTATAATTTGCAAAAAATGGGGCCAAGACACCAAAAGGCTCAGTGTGTCATATTCAGAGGAGCATTTGACTTGAAACTTGACAGAGTAGGTTAAAATTCAGACTCTAAACTTGAAGCAGAGCAACTGAGTTTTTGAGCCCTAAAACTGGCTGAACTCAGTTTTTATGGTTCAGATTTTCTGAGCCTTAATTTCATAGAATACCAATATCCATGTCTATAAAGCACTTGGCATGTGGAAGTATTTACTCTTTGTTAGATGTGATTACCTTTTACTATTAATAAGAGATCTGGACTTAAGAAAGATAAATATTGTATAAAGACACAGAAATATTTACTCTAAGAACCTAGGTTTTGTGTGATTAAAGAATTTGACCAAGAGGTCTACATAGAGATAACTGATTCATATCTTGCCAGGATCTGTGAATATATCAAGAAGTGAATCATAAAGTCATCTTTCAGAAATCAACTTTTGATCAGGGGGACATTTACATATGTTCTTGCAGGTATTCCTCTAAATAAAATTGAGAGACATAGCAACTCACTGAGTAGAACAAGAAAATAGGCCATGTAGAATCCATGTGTACCTTGTTTTCAAGCAATTAATGCGGAAAATTACAAACTGCATTGCAGGATAGATAAAGGGGGTACAAGAAAAATTTTAATTTGATGAAAAATTACACTTATTAGGGACCAGCAGGCATAATTGCTATGTCATCGGACTCCCATGTAGTCGACCGCGGTTCAAGTCCCAGACCCGGTAACTTAAACTCACTCCGGCCACGTGTGCGCGTGTGCCCAAGATCCCAAGAGGAGACTGGAGGAGAAGGGATTGAGGCGTGGCCACCCCCCCCAGGGGGTGATTTCTCGCTTTCTGTCTCTCTGTCTCTCTCTGTTCCTCTGATGAGTGCATGCACCATGTAGTGAAAACCTCTCAAAAAAAAAATTGCACTTATTAGAGTACAGTCTTAGCTGATTAAAAAAATATATATTTTTTGTCACAATTTCCTTTATGTTTTCATTGGGACAAAACTAGTTTAATATGTGAGTCTCTTGAATGGCCCTGGTCTCTGGTATAAGAAGGTAATTTATAGAAAGTCATTTCCTTGCAGCCCACTTCATTATCTAGACTTATTTTTATAATAAATCCTTGAAAGGAAAAATAATATAAAAATAGATTCATTTCTTAAATAATTTTGATTTTATAAAAGGATCTGTACAAAAAGCTACCCTTCAGAACACTTTGCTTCAAGTATTGTTTGTAATTAATGTACAGTCATTTTCTTTTAGAATTATCTCTTACCATTTGGTTTTTCATTTGTATTTCAAAGCTGGTTCTCTATTTTCAAGTATTCTGTTTCCATTTTGAAGTTATATAATAAAATAAGAAAATGGAATGACTAAATATTAATAAAATTGTACTTTTATTATAGAGAATTATTCTCTCATAATTTACATTAGAATTTCATTAGGTAAGGGCAGGTAGACAGTGTGGTGATTAAGGCACTGGACTTCCACATGGCTGATCATGGTATGGATCCTGAACCTGGAAGCTTGCTTTTTCACTTTCTCTCTCTCTCTCTCTCTCTCTCTCTATCTCTATCTCTATCTTTTGTGAGTACATGTGCCCTGTAGCAAATTTGAAAACAGTATTAATGACAATATTAAATAAGTAATTCTTTTTAAAAAGAATTATTTATTTATTTAATTATATTTGTCATTATTATTATTATTATTATTATTTAACTTGACCAGAGAAAGAGAAAGGAAAAGTGAGAAAGTGAGCCACCAGGTCCCAGCCTCAAATTGTGGTCAGCGATGTGGAAGTCCAGCTCCTTAACCACTATACCACATGCCAGCTCCTAAATAAGTAATTCTTAAAAAACAGAATTTCATTAGGTAATTGCTTTTTATCAATGTGTTAGGCCTCCTTCCTAAGCATTAGAAAAGTTGGCAAAGCATTGCTAGATTTTATTTGTGCTGACATAATCCTTTAACATTCCTAAATTTTGCTTGGGATTGTTTGAGATTTGGAACTGACGAAAAAAATTGTATCTCTGTTTCATTTTTTTCTTGTACTAATTTGAATCTAATAGAGGATATATGGAGATAATTTTCTCTTGTCATGCATTATGGTTTATATAGTTTTACAGCACATAAATTCTATAATTCAACTATTTCCTCCTAAAATAAATATATGCTCAGGTTAAACAAGACTATTAATTTTTAAAAAGAATAAATATTAGCTTTAATATTGTTACAAATTTATGTTTCTTTTATATTTTAAAATCCAAGTTAGGGGCCGGCAGGTGGCGCAGTGGTTAAAGGCACCGAACTCCCACATGCCTGACCACAGTTTAAGTCCTAGACCTGGTGCTTGTTTTTTCACTTTCCCTCTCTCTTTTTCTCTGTCTTTCTCTAATCAAACTGGAAAATAATAATAATAAATAAGATTAAATAAAATAACTCTTAAAAAAAAAACCCAGGGGTCAGCAGGTGGCATGGTGCTTAGAGGCTCTGGACTCCCCCATGGCTGACCATGGTTCAAGTCCTAGACCTGATGGCTTGCTTTCTTGTTTTCTCTCTCTTTCTCTTTCTCTGTGTCTCATTCTGGTAAAATAAATAAAATAAAATAACAATAACAATAATAATAAGTAAGATAAAGGAAGTAATTCTTAAAATTAAAAAAAAAATACAAAAAACAAGTTTAGGTCCAGCCTGTGGCATGTTTGTTAAGGCATCTGGAGCCCACGTTGCCAAATGCACAGTTCAAGTCCAGCACGAGGTAGTCTGAGAGACACACAGGGCACATGTGTGTGCGTGCCCATTTCCCCAAAGAAGGAACAGGTGGAGAAGGCATTACAATGTCACGGTTCCTCATGGGTGATGCTTTCTTATTTTTCTCTCCCTTTGACTGTCTCTCCTCAGCAAGCTCACACATTCTCTGGCAAAGTTATTTAAAAAAAAAAAGAAAGTTTTACATTTTTATAATATACACACTGAACGGTCTATGATTTTGTTGCATCATCTATCATGTATTCTGTGCTTAAGGAAGAATCAAGAAGTAAAGGCCTATGAGGCATCTTTAAAAAACTTATGGAGGGGGATCAGCAGATGGCATAGCAGTTATGTAACTGGACTCCCATGTGGCTGACTGTGGTTCGAGTCCCAGATCCGGTGACCTCAAACTCATGCTGAGCACATGTGTGCGTGCCCAAGATCCCAGGAGGAGAATGGAGGAGAAGGGATTGCAGCGTGGCCATCTTTCCGGGGGGGGGGGGGGATTTCTCACATTTTCTCTCACTGTCTCTGTCTCTGTTTTTCTCTCCCTGGTGAGCACACATGTCCTAAGGCGGCAAAAACCTCTAAAAAAAAAAAAAAAAAAAAGAAAGAAAAAGAAAGAAAGAAAGAAAAAAGGAGGTGCCAGCATTTGGTGTGTTAACACACTGGAGTCCCATGTGGCAGCCTGAAGGTCAAACCAGGTGAATGTGTGTGTGCCAGAATCTCAAGAGGAAAATGGAGGAGAAGAGACTGAGGCATAGCCATCCCCTCTGGAGGGTGAGTTTTCCCTTTCCTGTCTCTGTCTCTCTCTCTCCAATGAGAATACACACCCTATGGCAAAAAAAATAAATAAATAAACAAAAAAACTTTTAAAAAGTTTATGAAAAATTGTATTATATATTAAAAAAAACACTATGAGTAGATTTCAGAATTTTTTGTACCAAAACAAACTTTTACTATAATTCTGACTTTCCATACAGTTTTTGAGATTCTTTACTTCTTTCTATGACAGCTTTTTGAAGAAAAAAGGCTATGATTTTATGATTTTATATCTCTGCCCTCTTCCCTTGAGAAAATATTTCTTGAGACTTATTGTAGATAACCTCACTGTAGGAAGAGAAATGAAATTATTGGGCATATATAACATTGTTGCTAAGCAGTTGTGTGTGTGTGTGTGCATGTGTGTGTGTGTAAAATTTTGCACCTGTAGTAACAGAATAAAGAATACAAAAAGAGATCTGGTCTCCGTTGTAAACTTTCTCATCAGTTAACAAACATTTCGAGAATGCTCTGGAGGATCCTACGGTCCATAGAGTTGCTAGCAGAGCATTTCTGACAAAGACTCTTAAGTGGATATGAAAGAGAGGAGAGGGAAGGCAGAGAAATGTCTCAACACTGTCATTTTATAACTTTTAAAAACACCCTTACAACAGAAGGGACTTCTCAGGGTCTTGCTTGTATACATTTCTGAGATTTTGTTTAGTTTCAATTTCTGTTTTTGCTGAGGTTCTGTATGTTTTTAAAGGGGCTTAGGATTGGGGAAGCAAAACATAAAATGTAAAATGCTACGAATCTATCTATATATATATATATTTAAATCACATTTGTGATTAAGATGGGTATCATAAGAGAAACAGTGAAACTGTTATTTTTGTTTTACCAACCATGGTATTAGTCATCTTTCTATATTAAGAAAGAAAACACAGAGACCAGCAGCTAGCATAATGGCTATGTCACTGGACTCCCACGTAGTCGACTGCAGTTCGAGTCCCAGACCCGGTGGCTTAAACTCACGCCGGGTGCGTGTGCGTGCGTGCCCAAGATCCCGAGAGGAGAATGGAGGAGAAGGGATTGTGGAATGGCCATCCCCCCTGGGGGGTGATTTCTCGCTTTCTGTCTCTCTGTCCCTCTCTGTCTGGCGAGTGCAGGCACCCTATAACAAAAACCCCTCAAAAAAAAAGAAAGAAAGAAAAAAGAAAGAAAGAAAAGAAAATACAGTGATCATTAAATATGGGAAATGCATTTGTTACCAAGTTAAACTAAATAACATCTATGTCTCTAAATTCAGATTATCCATAGTAAAATCAATACCTCATATGAGAAAAAGTAAAAAACTTTTTTCTGTGTGTTCTAGCTGCACATCAAGTATGAGGGAGGAAGACAGAATTGATGAATTGATAACCCCTAATTTTTAAAGCCCATTAAAAACAATAGTAAATAAATAAATGAGTAGCAAATAAATAATCCCTTCACAGCAAATTTGAGAAGCAGGAAAGAAAGATATATCTTCTTTAATGTCGATATGAAAAAGAACCTGGAAATTAGGCCCAGCTGAGGAGGCACAGGTAGGACTGTCCTACTGCCCAGCGCTGGAGCCATAGGGGAAGCTCGGGTTCCCTCCGAGTCAACCTGCATGTGACAGGCAGGCCTGCACTTCCCGAGGGCTCCGGCTGGCTGAGAGACTTGGCTCATCGTAGACCGTAGGACTACGGTGTGCCAAGACAATGCCGAGGTTTCCCATCTTTCTCCATCATAAGAAATAAATAAAAATAAACTTTCAAAAATTATAAATAATAATCAATAGAAGCATACGGATTGTTTTATTATGTAGTTTATAATAGTCAAATTAAAAGTAAGAAAAAAGAGAACTGTATTCAAAAATGATTAAAATAATGGAGAATATATGTAAGACTGAAAAGGAGTGTGCATATAAGCAAAAAGCAAAACTGAGTAGCATTGGGTTTTAAGCCTCATTCTTTTATTTAAATGAATTATTTTCAAATGTGTTCTTTAATCAGTGGGCTATCACACTGTTTCGAAAGCAAACGTTTTTTTTTTTACTTAAGCATAGTATTACATTAGCATTTCCATATTTTGTGCCATCTTGGTTTAGTGTTTCTGGTGTCTCAGCAGTGCTAGAGAGGCCTTCCGTAATAACCACATCACCGCAGAGATGTGATAGATGGGTTCTGTATCGCTTCCTGCATGAGGTGTGTGGGCTGTGGTTGTTGCTTGAGTTCCCTTGACTGCTGAGTGAGGAAGTTGGGCATAATTCCTGGCCCCATAGTAGTTTATCCATCACATTAACGAGCAAGTCATATTTCAAAACGGTTTTCTGAGATTATTACAAAAATATAAAACAAACGGCAGGGTTCATCAGCTCTCATTACCAAATGCCCAGAAATTTTTTTTTTCCCTTTTAACCACTAAGAATAGCCACAGGAAGCAATAATTTCTATCACAAATTGTTAGGTTGTTGACTTAGTGTGCTAAGTAATAGAGTTTTGATCAAAGATACACAGTTTAAAAGTTACATTTGTGTTGTTAGGAGAAGAGGAAATTGCTATTCCCTGAAGGCTGATGTACCTTGTAAAATAATCTTTATTCAATCCTGGAATGAAAAAGAGCCAAAAACAGCTCTGAATTCCAGGAGGGGACCCTGGAGATGCTTCATTATCCAATTTGCTGTAGTGGTTTGCAGATGTCTCATTTTGTGGGTCAGATTATGCACTTTATTTTTCACTTTTAAAATGTGTTGCATAGCAGTGGTTATAAACTCGTTCCTGATTTGCCACTCTTTCTATGTAAACAGTATGAAGTCTATTTTGAACAAACTGATACATTGTACCCCTTGCTGTTTCAAAACTGTAACTGATGAAAGGGCTTCTGCGCTCTGGCTCTGAAGCAAGCAAGGTACTTAGTAGAAAATGGCTCTTTTATATAGTGCATCCAACTATAACATCTGAAGGCCGGACTGGTAACCACTTTATAGAGAAAGCACCCTAGAGTACACGGTGAGCTGATCAGCAAAATGCCAACTCTAAGCTGCAATGAGGCAGTGATTTCAAATGACCCATTTTGGCACATTTTATTTTAAGGATGTAATCCTGCAACACAGACAGAGTCTTTGCTAAAGTTAATAAAACTTCCCTTAAAAGCTAAGAAGTCCTGCTCAGAAAATACTTTATTCATAGATTTGCTCCAAAGTTGAGCTTCTGGTTTCAACTGAGGTCATATTCAGGCAATAAAGACTCTAACAAGAGAAACTTTCTTTTTTTTTCCCCCCTTAATTTGAGAAAAAAATGTCATTATGCCTTGGGAAGTATTATAATATTTTTGTAATCATCTGCAATGCTCATTAGTCTTCTTATTATATCTGAGGCACTTGTATTTGTTGAAGTAGAAGCAGCTGAGATAAAAGAAATTTGAAAGTGAAATCATTACACATTTGAGCAGTGCCGTTTTCAGACGGGAAGCCTGCTCTATTACTCTTAATGAGCTGATGCCCCAAATACTGAAATGGATTCATATTTCTTAACCTCTTTTGAACCTCTGATTAAAAACTATAGTGTGAATTCATGAGGAAGAAAAAAAAAAAAGGTCAATACTAGTTCTTAAACTCTTCATTTTAGGGGATGAATACACCATTGTTACAAACTACTTGGTAGTCATATTTAGCCAGGTCTAAAAATCGAACACACTTATTGATTATGATTCCAAAGGAAAATTGTTTTTAGTAGTATTTTTGTGTTTTTAAGGATTAAGTCTTCCTAACCTACTTCATAAGCACCTGTTAATAGGTACTTGAAAACTAATATTTATATGTCCAAATGAAATATGAATAAAAGTCCACAGATAAAAATTATATAGCGCTAAATATACATACACACAAACAAGTACAGGGAAAAGCTGGATGGAAAACGTTGGGTAAAGTTGGAGAGCGGTGTCAGTGTGTCAGTACCCTTGCTTAGTGTACAGCCTACTATCGGCAGAAAGTAGAAAGTGTACACAGGAGGGATCTCTGTTATTTCTCTCAATTTACGATGATCTCATTACAATTTTCAGTTAAAAATGAAATGTTACAGGCCAGCCTGTGGCATTGTGGTTAAGGGACCTGGATCCCACATGGTGGGCCATGGGGTTTGAGTCTCAGACTGTGCGGTTTGAAAATCCTGAAAGGATGGAGAAATGAAGAAAGAAGTGCAATATGATCATGATTCGAGGGAGGGGGTGCTTCTCTTTCTCCATTTATCTCTCTCTTTCTTTTCCTTTTTTTTTTTTTTTTTTTTAGAGAGGTTTTTGTTATAGGGCGCATGCGCTCACCAGAAAATAGAGAGAGACAGAGAGACAGAAAACGAGAAATCACCTCCCAGGTGAGGATGGCCACGCCACAATCCCTTCTCCTCCATTCTCCTCTCAGGATCTTGGGCACACATGCACAACGTGCCCGGCGTGAGTTTTAAGCCACCGGGTCCCGGACACGAACTGTGGTCAACTATGGGGGAGTCCAGCGACATAGCCATTATGCTAACTGCTGCCTGCCCCCCTTTTTTTAAGAGAAATTTTTGCTATAGGGTACATGTGATTGCTAGAGATACAGAGAACAGAGAGAGACAGAAAGCCAGAAATCATCCACTGGGGGAATGAGAGCATCATAATTCCTTCTCTGTTTTCATCTTGGGATTGGAGCATGAACACACATGCACCTGGTGTGAGTTTAAGCCACTTGGTTTGGGACTGGAACCACCGTCAATTGCATGGGAGTCCAGCAATGTAAACATCATGCCATCTGCTGGTCCATCTCTCTCTCTCTCTCTCTCTATCTTTCTCCCTCTCTGTCTGCAAGCACACAAGCCCTCTGGCAAATTAGGAAAAAAAAATGTTACATTATTTTATCTATCGATAGCCTCTACACTTACATAATTTTAAAGTTATTTATAAAAACTACTGTACCTATCTTCATGGATAATACATAGTAAGAAGACAGACCGTAAATTTAGTACCCTACAAGTCAGGTACACATCCATTATGAGATTTTGGAAGGTAATTTAGAAGGAAGAGAAGGAGTGGGTTTAAAGTAGATGGTTTAAAGTAGACAATTTCTTATTCCCAGATCCGTTTTTACTGCGCCTAGTAAAGTCATTGTTATAAACCACTCAAAGCTACATATTGGTGTTGACTTGATCTGCAGATAATGCAATCTGGCTTTATATCCTATCCTGTGAATCAAAAGAAACATGGACTGGGAATGCTTGCACAACAGATCTAAGTTAGAGGAAGCCATCGCTCTTAATTAAGAAACACTGAAGTGATAGACAGTGCTGTAGGAAAAGTACCAGATCAGATGAAGCAGAAACACTTATGTTTTCATAGTTTCCTTTCGGTGACCTTAACTATGCTAATTTGTATTTGATAAGTTTTGACAGGGACAGTCAACTTAAATGGTCAATGTACTCGTTATTTAAACAATAACATGGTTGCAGTAATAATCTCTGCTACGTTTAAAGACATCACTCCTTTTCTGGAAGTTGGGAGTCTAACGAGGTCTACGCAGTTCCCACATGTCTATACTGTTCAACGTCTCATTTCTGGAGGGAGTGGAATGGCTTTAAAGTTCTAGCAGCATGTGAACGAGCAGACAAATTTCAGTAAGTTCTGAGTCACACATTCTACTTTGATTAAATAACAAGACAACTTACCCTAATTTGTTTGATATGCTGAATTAAGCTATGGGCCTGAGCAGGAGTCACATCCACGTGTTTTCTATTTCATTAGTCTGTTACCAACATAATGATAAGCTGAAGACCTAATCCGCATGTCTTAGTAAAGACTAACTTCCTATTAACTGCTAAAGTGGCTGTACTATCTATAGTAAATTCACAAGCTAATATTTTAACCCAGGATCGGAGGACTCACTCAGAAAAGTGCCTTTCTGGGTGGGGATTAACGTTGAGTCATCACAGTTAGAAATAACAGTTTTGTTTTTATGATTTCACATCAATGTTTACCTATATTTAAGCTCCTTTAGAGATTTCAAAAGGATCAGACCACCAAGCCTGGCTTCATTTTCCTGGAAAATAAATGAGAAAGGAAAAAAAAAAAAGAAAGGAAATCAGGGAGACTTTATTGACTCTTTGTAGTTCGTGCCTGCACTATGCCAAAACTGCAGGAGAAATGTGAAAAAGAAAATAAAAGTTCCAAATGTTATTCAATACACAACAATTAGACGTTTTGGAGGTTTGATGTTAGCAATGTTTACATGCGAATAAAGATTGCTGACATTTTCAAAAGTCAAGTAAAACGTTAATTTTTGTTTTGATTTGTTCTTTGTTTAGACTTTGCAAGAAATTTCATTGAAATCACTATTATGAAGTTAGGAACAAGACAAGAAGTGAACACTGCAATATTTTTCTCTTTTTAAAATAAGTCTATATTCAGCATTTTCTTTTTTAAAAAATTATTTTATTCAACTTTATTTATCCATTTATCATTTATTTATTTATTTAATTTGACCAGAGAGGGACAGAGAGAGAGAGAGAAAGTGAGAACATAAGCTGCCAGGTCTGGGACTCAAACCGTTGTCAGCCATGTGGGAATCCAGCATCCTTAACCACCACACCACCTGCCAGCCCCTATATTTAGCATTTTCTGATCAGCCATCTAAATGATTACTTTTGTTTTCTTTCAATTTCCTGTAGGTTATGTATGCTTGCTGGAGAGACATAGAGACAGAGAGAAAGGGGGGAGAGAAAGGGAGATTGAGAGAGAGAAAGAAACCACAGCCCAGGGAGATGGTCATTGCAATACCTTTTCTTCCATTGATTTTGGGCACAAAAGCACATGGACTTTGTGCATAATTCAAGCCACCAGGTCCAGGACTCATCACAGTCAGTGATACAGGACCAGATGCTTCATCACCATGCCATGGGCTGGCCTTACTTTTATTTCTTGGGGATAAAAAAAGTCAAATATGATCTTACATTCTGGTGCACATGGTAATAATGTAACTTAAAAGCAATTACAAATCAGCTGATGGTATGGTGGTTGGGGTGACTGAGTCCAACAGGACTGATCAAGCATTTTGAGCCTACACTGATGGCTTGGGAAACATACTAGGTGTGTGTGCATGCACGTCCAAAATCTGAAAAGGAGAAATGGAGGAGAAGGGATTGTGGCATGGCCATCCTTCATAGAGGGTCTTTCTTTCATTTTCTTTCTCTTTCTTTCTTTCTTTCTTTCTTTCTTTCTTTCTTTCTTTCTTTCTTTCTTTCTTTCTTTTCTTTCTTTCCTTTTCCTTCCTTCCTTCCTTCCTTCCTTCCTTCCTTCCTTCCTTCCTTCCTTCCTTTCTTCCTTCCTTCCTTCCTTCCTTTTTTCTTTCTCTTTCTTTCTTTTTTTTTCTTCCTTTCTTTTTCACCAAAAACAGAGAAAGAGAAGTACATTCAACAGGGTCCATATGCTATGATCCACGCTTAGCCTCAGCCAACCTAAATCCTGAGCACACGGACACACCCAGTGTATGCAGGGAAGCCTAGGACAGGAACCTGAGACTTTGCCATTAGGGTTCAGTTGTATAACTGCTATACCACTTTCTGGCCCCTATTTTAGGATCTTAAACATTTAGATAAATCAAATGTAGGCCTCCATTTGATTCCTGCCCCAGGCAAGCCTATTGTCAACCAAAACTTTGTAAAGGCCTCCCTTTCCTTCCTTCCTTCCTTCCTTCCTTCCCTCCTTTTTCTTTTCTTTCTTTCTTCTTTCTCTTTCTTTCTTTCTTTCTTTTCTTTCTCTTTCTTCTTTTTCTTTCTCTTTCTTTATCTTTGTTTTTCTTTCTCTTCTTCCTCTTTTTTTTTCTTCCTTTTCTTTTTCTTCCTTTTTTTTTTTTAATAATCTAGGTGACCTTTATTTTTGACAAAAGCATACCCTCACTTTCTTTCAAGATCCTCTTCCACATTTGTGAGGTGACTTAGACCAAGCTGGCCCCTGGGAACTTCTACACTTCAATGATCTGTTTCTATCTCACTCTTCCTAACTCGACTGTTTGAAGATTAAAAGTGTTTCTTATTTATCATTGGAATAGTAATGTTAAGTAGCAGTTATATGTATACCTGGCACTTAGTAAATGCTCAAGAAAATGTTTCTTCTATTTTATGCTGAATTTGTGTAACTGGAAAACATCAATCAATACCAGAGAATGAGCCATAGTTTAGGTACTCATTTAGCCCATGTTAAGGATGGTTTAAGTGAACTTGATCATATAACTTGCAAATTTCTGGCAATCTCATGAAATGCAAATTCCGTTTATTCATCAATATCTGACTCTAGAACCTAAAAGCCATTTGTATAGATGGTAATTAATTAAATATTAAATTTTATCTATGAAGCATTATTGCTGACTTTTAATTTTTTTTTTTTTTTTTTTTTGTGAGAGAGATTTTTGCTATCAGGTGCGTGTACTTGCCAGACAGACAGAGAGGGAAGGAGACAGAAAGTGAGAAATTACTGCACAGGTGGAATGGCCATGCCACAATCCCTTCTCCTCCATTCTCTTCCCAGGATCTTCAGGACACACACACACACACACACACACACACATACGTGCCCAGCATGAGTTTTAAGCCTTCAGATCCAGGATTCAAACTGTGGTCAACTAAGAGGGAGTCCAGTGATGTAACTTTTATGCCAACTGCTGGTCCCTATTGCTGACTTTTTACCAACGACATATATATATATATATATTCATTTGAAGAAACTCACAGTTTGAATTGTGTCCTGTGACACAGTGATAACAGAAAAGTTAGACTCAAAAAGATGTTGAACTTCTTACTCACTGTACATGTGAGCGTGACTTTATTTGAAATAGGGGTTTGGTAGATCACATTAGATGAAGTTATTAGGACGAGCCCTAATCCAATATGATTATGTCCTTTTAAGAAGAAGAAATGTAAGGGCCAGGAAGTCGTGTGGTGGTTAAAGCATGGATTCCCACATAGCCAATCATGATTCTAGTCCTGGATCTGGCAATTTGAAAATCACACTGGGTGCACATATGTATATGCCCAAAATCTCAGAGGAGAATGGAGGTAAAGGGTTGCAGCATGGCCATCCCCGGGGGGAGAGGGGAGTGATTTCTTACTTTCTCTCTCTCCCTGTCTCTCTCCAGAAGTCACACAACATGCCCTATAACAAAAACCTAGAATAATAGTAATAATAATAATGAAAAAAAATTAAAAAGAAGAAATTTAGACACCCCGGAGAACTCTACATGACCTCTGAAAGCAGATACCAGGAGATGCATCGATAAGCCAAACAATGCCAGAAATTCCCAGAAAACCATCAGAAGCTAGGAGAAAGTTATAGACCAGATGCTCCCTCACAGCCCTCAGAAGAAACAACCTTGCTGACACCTTCATGTTCAAATTCTCTCCTCCAAAACAATGAGACAGGAAATTTCTTTGGTTTAAGCCACATAGTTTGTGGTACTGTGTTACAACAGCTTTGCAGACTAATACACCTACAAACAACTGCCAGACAAGAATTCTCAGGACTGCTTATTACTTAGGAATATGTAAGTGACTAGAAAGGCGAAAGTGAGGAGAGTTTCTCTTGAAAAAATTCTTAGAATTAACGTTTATCGGGAACTTGTGAAGAGAAAAGTCCAATTTGGGGTGCAGGCCTATGCAAAAGCAGACATCCTATTGGGAAGGAGACCAGGAGGGTTTTTATGACTGACTTTCACAAAAATTGGGATAGCATGAAATAAAGACAGGGAAAAGGGGATAGAAGATCCTAAATCTTCTAACTGTGTTCTTTACTCTCTCCATCACTGCTCACCATCTGCTCTTTCCTAATGTGATACCTGCCAGGGAGATCATATAGACAAGGCTTCTCTGCTTCTAAATTAGCCCAGAAGTTAAAAAAAAAAAAAAAAAAGCCTGGTTTGCTTTCCTGTGAAGGTTTAAGATAAAATGTAAAGAGCAAGCACAGTGATGCTAGAAAGGCTAGACACAGATTTTATATTTTTTAAAAGGAATTTTTAAAACACATATTCTACGAGAAGAGATATCGCAGGAAACTAATAGTGGAGGCCTTTTAGCAACCCGTAATTGCTGTTAGTGAGAAGAACGGTGCTGCCAGCCAGCTGTGCCGGCGCACTCATGCCTGCAGTGCGGAAGGGACAGGAGCCAGCCATGGTTACCAACTCCGAGTATTCCTTACAGTCAAAGCTTCATTAAAAAAAATTAGTGAAATACCTTTTTTTACCTTAAAATATGTGTCCCAGCATTGAAAGAAGATCTATATAAAGCATTCAGAATAAGAGGTGCTGCACACTGTTCAAATCAAGGGTATTTCCCAGTTGGGCTACCGGCCGACATTGTGGGACTTAGTCTTTAGGAACGGCTCTTCTCCTCCCAATTAAAGAAAAAAGGTTGGGCTGCCCACAGGTCTCTACAGCATGTTTGGGGCGACTTCTAACCCCTCATTTCACCTTCTGTATACGGTTCTTCTTTATGATACCACCTGATACCGGGACAGAATCTAGTCTCCACTACAAATTAGGCTGTTAGCATCACTTGCCCAATTTGTAAAAGTCAATGTAGAAATTCATGGTTGGCCCTTGCTGATCTCTTACACAGGCTGCCTCTGAAAAGCCATTTATTTTTATTCAAATCAAAGGGAGACAGTTTTGTTATTAAATAAATTACCCAAAAATGTGCAACAATTCCATTTCTTCCCAGTGTAGTCCCACAAGCCTGCTATCCTCCATGAATTACCTTAATGAGGAAATATATCTAACCACTGAATAAGGGATCTTAGATTTCCAGCTTTGACTTTTAGCTACAGCTCACTTGCACACGACCTTACAAAATCCCTTAAATCTCCAAGAGCCCATTTCTCATTTTCCTCTGTGCTCCCATGGAGCTGATCCAATGGGTTTTAAGGGAGCTCTGAGCTTGGACAAGCTCTGAAGGGCATGGGGCAAGGCGAGAAATGGGCCCTGTGCTCCCTGCTTATCGTCCTGGAAAATAGGTATGATAATATCAGCCTCACTGGGGGCCCATTGCAATTAATGTTTGGAAAATGTTTTGAAATCCCAGAGTTAAAAAAGGCAATGCCAGTGCCAATTATTTAAGGATCTTATTTCTCAAACACGATTCAGATTGTTGGAAACCACTTTTTCTAAAAAGACCTGATACAAAGGCAATTATACTACCTGGAGGCATAAATTGATGTGGTGGTTTTATGGTCTTTTGCAATTTGCCTCAGTAGAATATCTCTGGGACCTGGAGCATCCAGCTAAATGGGGAATCTGAGTTTTGTAGACTTGCCTCATCACTTGCACGCCCAGGAGATGAAGCTGGGAAGGGCGCTTTTCTTTGTTGATCTTGATTGTAGTTTCCATACTTTCCAGAAGGTGCTGATGCTTTGCTTGGCTTCATTTCTGATGCGAGGAGAGGAGTCGAACAAACAGAGAAAAGTGAAGGGTGGGGGGAAGATTTCATCTCACATTCTGTTAAAGGAAACGTTTTACAACCAAAAGCCTTACAGAAAGTCCAATATAATTTTCTTGTTTTAAGCTTTTATCACTTTATAATCTTTATAGCCAACACATTTTTCTTGTATGAGTATCTCTGAGTCCTACATCCTGGAATGAGAGTCCAAAATGTTTCTAAACCACGTGTAAAAATTGTATGAGAAGTACTTAGGTATATAAACTCAATAGAAAGTCTAAAATAGGGAACCCACATTGAAAACAAAGATCTTTTAAGGATGGCTCTGTTGCTTGAACTTAGTATATAAAAACCAGTTTTTAAACTATAAATGTGTGCACTTTCGTTGGTATAAGATGGAACCGGAAGAGTTCACTTCCCATGCAAGCTCTTATATGCAAATAGGAGTTAAGAGGTAATGTTGGGGACAGGGTAAAATGGGTCTTGGACAAATCTCTATTAATACTAAACTTTGCATCTTTCATGTTCTTGTAATTTAGTGTCCTTCTCCTTCCTTTTTTTTTTTTTTTTTTTTTTTTGCTTTGTTTGCAGTGTATTTAATATTTGGAAATACTTTTTTTTTTGTATCAATTAGCAAATTAGCAGTTTATCTGGGTGGAAAAACCCCATCTGAGTTACTGAGTTACAAAGTGAATTGTTCTGCAGCTGCAAAATCAAGTGCCTCAGCTGAGTTAATGCTTTTCATTTCTTTTGCATGTGTCAGCATTAATGGAGGCACGCTTCTATGAAGCCCTGCTTGTGAAGATGGTGCTGAGCAGACTAGATTCAATTCTGTTAGATTCAATTCTGTTAAATGCTTTTTGCATTTTTTTTTTTTTTTTTTTGGAATAAGGCACAAAAGGAGACTTCAAATCAGGCTGAACTTCAAGCAAAAGTTAATGCTATTCTCTTTTGGGTTCAACCACCCACTTTGCTTAAGGTCACTAGTTGAGGCTAATGCAGCTCAGAGGGGCTGCAGTAAACTTGGCATCTCCTTGATTAGGCTCCCTGCTGATCGAATACACATACTAGCTCACTTGCCAAGTCAAATAACACATTTAGTGAATTGGAAATAAGATTTAAGTGGGCCAGCACAATGCGGCTTGCCCTCTCATCTTTTTACCGAATCCTTCTCTTTGTACGCAAGACTGTGAAAACTGCTCTTGTTAGAGGACTTAATCTTCATTTTTTTCCTGTAGATTATTTGGAAACAGGTCAATTGAATGTTGGAACTCCTAACTCCTCCCACTAAAGAAAGAACCTGCTTGTGGCATACTGATTGCACTATTTAAATGAAAGATTCCTATTATTCAAGAGAAAATACTATAGGATAAGGGTCTGTTAATAAAAAATAAATCCTGATATTAAATACAGTCCTTTTAACAATGTGTTTATTTCTTTGTCTTACAGACTCTTTTTAAAAGCACGCCTTGTATTAACTGCTGGTGAGTAATAGACGGGGATGATCGCATCGGTATATATTCATCTCCCGTGACTGTATTGGTGCAGTTAATTCTTAAATACAGTAGGTTATAATAGGGTGACATTTCTATAGTGCCTTTCATAAGAGCAATCTAAAGCATGTCACATAATGTTTGACTTTGAACTATTCAGTTTCTCAGTGCCACAAATCTCAGGGTAAATTTATGCCTTCTTGGTTTGTTTCTTTTTAAAAAATGAGTCATCGTATTTGTTATAGTTTGAAATTTATCATAGATTCACCATAGATTATCAAGCTATCCATGCCATAATCATCTGTAACTGTCCTTATCTCTGTGTTAGATGCGCAGGGTTATGATGTGTGCGGACTTTTTACGATCTACTTATCTCTGCTGGTCATATAGATTTATGTGTATCTCTTTTCTGACTAAATCTGAAATCAGAGCCTGCATTCTGAAGAAATAAAACATGAGTACTATTTGTTGGCATCTGAAAGTGAAGGGAAAATGATCGTTACTACCCTCTACCAAAGTAGTTACTCAATTGCCTTCCTTACAAAGTAAAACGTTAAATGTGTGAAATGAATAACGTACAATGAGATTAAATTAAGTATGGCTAGTACGCTTTCTGAAGTTATAATAAACAGACTATTTCAAGAAATATTGTTTTATTACCTAAAATTTATATTTTTGCAACAGTTGTTTCCAAGTGAAAAAATTTATTTACTGGTCCAAATCAACTAGCTTTTCTAGGAAATGGAAAATAGCTTTTCTAGGAAATGGAAAACAGTTAAAAATACATTTAATAATCCTGTTTCACCCCCCCAAAGAATGAGTACCAGAACCCCTCCAAAATGAGTACCAGAATTCTGTACTGCATAATATATATCTTCATAGTTTGTATAAACAATGTTTATAATAATAATCAAAATCCATTTAGCATTCTAATTTAGACTTCAATTTTTGGTGGTGGTTGTATCAAAGTTCTGGACAATTGTATAAAGTCATTGCTGTACTTATCATCACTTCCATTATATTTTGCTTCCCTTAACTTGTTTTAGATACTAGTAATGTTAAAACTCATCTTTAATGGGAAAAACACAAAAATGAAAGTATTATAAATTGTAAGACTATGATTAAAGCTGAAATAATTATGAAAAGTGACAGCATCCTCAGTAGTTTGGGTTTTGCTTTTAGTATTGGTAAGAATTATATTACTTTCTAATGCCTCAGCTACAGATAGATGGCACTTAACCGTAAGGTAAGATTTTACTGCAGCAAGGCATTTTACCTCACTGCAGTTTGTCAGTAGAGAAAATAAACATGGCATGTTGATTTTCTACTAGATAGAAAAATACATTTCTCCAAGTTTGTGGGGTTTTTATTTTATTTCTTTAATGTTTTCTGCAAACTACTTAGGTCAATGTTGGGATTTTAAGACATCAGTAATAGATGCAAAAAATAAGATTGATAACATGAATGTACTCATCACAGCTCTTTTTGAAGACCTTACAAATGCATCATCTATTGATGTTCAGATAGTCAAAATGCAGATAACATGTTGAATATGTATACTAAGAATGTTTGGGAGGAGAGTATCATTAGTTAAAAAAAAAGATTAATATAAGACAAAATTGATGTTTTGGAAAGAATGGCCAACTACTCTCAAGCCATTTCTTTTTACTAACAAGTATATACAACAATACGTTTAGTTCTTAGCATCCAAGCAAAACTATCTTTATTACCTCTATCTGACATATTTTTCTCCCATTCTTGATATTCTTTGAGATAACTATCTTAATGTCAAAATAAATACATAGTATTACAGTAAATTTGCATTGGATTGTCAGGCAAGTCATGAAGCATTTTCACATAAAAAAAAAATCTCATTATTTCCCCAACAACCTAATAGAATAAAATGATTTTTAAAAATTTTATTTACCTTTGCTGTAAGCTTAGATAACAATTGCAAATCTGCCCTCTCTTTTTAATACATAAACTTAGTGCAATATTTAATCTAAATTTAAATCTTCACAATCTTTTTTATTCTTTCTAAAAGGAATCAGTCACTCTTTGGATTATAGATTGGAAAGAGGTATTTCAGTTCTATATATCTGCATAATTCTTCCTTCTCTTCAGATGCAAAGTATGAAGTCATATTTCATAATTGACATATATAGCTTGTGTACAAAAGAATGACATCTGGAAATAGTATGTGGTCCACATGTCTCTAGAAAGAGCATAGCCCAATGACAGTATATATTTTTTTTCGTGAGTGTGAGTCTCTGGTAGCAAAAGAGCCAGGACCTAGAAAGACCTAAGACCTAGAATTTTCAGTTGAAAATTCACAGGAGCAATTGGGATCTACCTACCATTATTCTCACCCTTAACCAGTTAATGTGTGCAAACTCAACAGGAAATTGCTAAACATAGCTGGTAAAGGCAATAGCTCCACGCCAACCATCAGTATAGTTACTAATAACTTAGAAAGATGTGTTTTTAAAAATAGGAGCTGAATGATAGGGTTAATGATTCTTTAACTCTTCTACTTATGATAATGTAATTCATTTAGTTTACATAAAGTAAAAAGTGATAATTGTAAAATTCTTATGCCTGGAATAACTTCTAAATTACAATTGGAGATTGCAGACAGTGTGTTTACACTGGAACTACTTCTTTCCAGCTCCATAACTAACTCTTTTGATGATCCTGAAAGCTACATAGAATAGTGATTTATGTAAAAACACTTTAAAATCGTTCTTTTATCTTCACCATTAAATGGTAATATAGTATGTATTTAGATAAGTATAAAATTCCCTTTTCATCTTCAATTCCTTCCTTGTACCTCAAAATTGCCAAATAGGCATTTTTTGGCAAATAAAGAGATGCTTTATTTTAATTGTAGATATTTACTTTTATTTGCAATACATGAGTAACAAACTTACAGATTAGAGTGCTTAATAAAAAAGCAGCATGCAAAATGTAGTTCTAGCATTTAAAAAGTAGATTAAAAATTATCTATATAAATGGAAAAAATCATATATTGTTCCAAACTTCACTCTTTATTACTGTAAACATTTGCTATGCACTCATTATGCTCTAGGATCTGCTACTGCCCCAAATTTTTTTCCCATAAAGATATTCTGTACACATCTCGAGAAGAAAGTACTTGATGTAGTTTTCTTTATTTTTTATATATACTTCATCTATAGTATCTAGTCTAGTAGGTACCAATAAGTGTTTATTACAAGGAATAAAAATTCACTAATTGGATAAATATCATTTGCCTTAAAGCAAGTTACAATTATACACCTGAAAGAAAAAGACCCACAGGGGCCAGCAGTTAGCGTAATGGCTATGTGGCTGGACTCCCACGTAGTTGACCATGGTTCGAGTCCTGGACCTGGTGGTTCAAACTCATGCCCGGCATGTGTGTGTGCATGCCCAAGATCCCAAGAGGAGAATGGAGGAGAAGGGATTTTGGCGTGGCCATCCTCCCTGGGGGGTGATTTCTCGCTTCCTGTCTCTCTGTCTCTCTCTGTCTGTCTGGAGAGTACACGCGCCCTATAGTGAAAACCTCTCAAAAAAAAAAAAAAAAAGAAGCACAGAAATAATTGAATTAACTATTGATTGGGAAAAGAAACAACTAATCCAATTTTAAAAAATGCTTATAGTAACTTCAGCTTGAAATCTAAACAAACCAGTTTTTTTCACCGATAATTAAAAAATAGATTGAATAAGACCAGCCAGAAGTGGTGGGTGTGGTTTGAGTCTAGGACCTGGTAGCTTAAAAAACATGCATAGGGACCAGCAGATGGAGTAATGGTTACATTACTGGACTTCCCCATTGTTGACCACAGTTCAATTCCCAGACCCAATGACATAAACTCATGCTGGGTATGTGTGCATGTGTGCCCAAAATCCTGAGAGGAGAATGGAGGAGAAGGAATTGCAGCATGGTCATTCCCCAGGAGGGTAATTTCATGCTGTGTCTCCAACAAGCAAGCACACCCTATAGCAAGAATCTCTTAAAAAAAAAAAAAAAAGCAAAACAAAACATAGACACCTACATACATGGTCAGAATCCCAACAGGAGGAAGAGATGGAGGAGAAGGGATTGTGGCATGACCATTCCTCAAAGAGAATGCTTTCTCTCTCTCTTTCTCTGCCTCTCTCTGGTACCAAAGTATATTGGCCTGAGAAAGCCTGTATCATCCTGGTTAGTTTCTGTAACCAATCTACTTCCTTAGTAAATTGCTAAGTTATAGCCAATCCCAGTAACTGTGCTTCAGTCATAGTCAACTCACCTTTTAAACTGTGTTAATGCAGACAAACTTCAAGATATAATCAGTCAGACCTCATTCCCCCACTTCCTTTTTTGTAAGTCATTTTCCCATTCCTGCCTATGTCATTTTCACTCTCCGTATCATAAATATGCTCAACCAGAGGCTACCCAGAATTCCTTGGAAGCCATTCCAGGAAACTGCATGATTTGAATCACTTTTTCTCAATTATATTCAACTAAATTAAATTTTCCGAAGGATTTCCTTAACACTGACAACTACCTTCTGGCAAATTAAGAAACAGAAAGTACACTGAATATATTATTACCAAAACCCATTGTGTCTTACTCACATGTGCACAGTTTGTTTTGTCCAAACAGTTTGGTCATTGAAGAAGTAACATCATTTCTTAAAACCCAGAGGTATGAAATGTATATCATATGTAAAGAATATCAAATGAAAACCAAAACCCACACTCAGGTAATAATCTCTACAGCAACAAATAATTTTCTGTCTAATTCTATAACAGTACTTTTTAGGAGAACTCAAGGTGTTCCTTTATAAAGTCTTTTAAGAAAGAAAATAATAGGAATTTTCTTTCTTAACAAAGAGTATCAGAATGGAAAGTTATGAATGCTTCTTTTTATATTCAATTTCTCTTCTGATATGGACTTGAACACTTTAAAATGTTCTACGATTTTAGAAATCAATTTGAAATGCATTTATTCCAGAATTCCCAATATCCAGTTTTTCTTTTAAGAGAGATATTTGCTATAGGGTGCACGTACTCACCAGAGAGAAAGAGAGACAAAAAGCAAGAAATCACCCTCCCCCAAGGTATTTTTTCTCCTTCATTCTTCTCGTGTGATCTAGGGCACACACGCACATACATATCTGGTGTGAGTTTTAAGCCACTGGGTCTAGGATTCGAACCAGGGTCAACTACCTAAGAGCCCAGCAACATAACCATGATGCCATCTGCTGGTCTCCTAATATCCAGTTTTTATATAATCTGTTTCATAGAAAATCATGCTAAAAATCTTTATTGTGCTGATAGGTCTACTTTAATACAAACTATATACTAATTTGTCTTTCTTCAAACAGCACAAGTGACTAAAACCTGGTACTAGCTAAAAAAGATGTGGTATAGATAGAAATAGAATTAAAATTTCTTCTCTGCAAACGAATGACCTTCTTTACTCAGTAACGGGAATACTTTATGTTATGTCATAACATTTTACCCTATTACAAAAGCACTTCTTTCCTCCCTCCTCATCTATTCATACAGGGGTAGTACACATGCTATCAACAATATGAACCTTTTTCAATTTACAACACCGTAAAAATGTTCTGCATTTCTTATTATCTGAGCTGATGGACTAATTAGAAACAGCCAAGGTTATATCTAGGTGTGCTGATAAAAAAAATGCTTCTAATTGGCCCTGAGACTGAAGATAATTCAATTACAAATCTTCTTCATTTGATTCATTCTTTTCTTCCTTTGAAAGGATTACATTGATGGGATTCAGGTAATAGAAGTTGGTGGCTTAGGAGAAGCATTAAAACATCCTTCCAGCTTTCCACTAATGTGATTAAGTTTTATGAAGTTTGTTTTTCTTCTTAAAATCTTACTGAGGTCAAGTGCTCATGTGGTTCCATTAGAGCAGGGTTGAGAAGTTTGGTGAGTTGAAGAGGTGTTACTAATCTCTTAAAATGTGCTCATTAAAGCCCTAAAAAGATTAGAAATACTCATTTCCCCATATCACAATGCCTACGTTAATAAATGAAAATACGTAATACTTCTCAATTAAGTCTGCTTTACAGACTTTGGACTGAAATGCTTCTACATAATACTTAGAGAGTACATGTGTACAGTGATTAACAGGCGAAGAGTGATTCCCCCAAATGAGCTTAGTTTAAAACTAAATTAAAAAAAAAAAAACCTTTATGTTATCAGAAACTTACCTTTTTATCTAGTTATTTACTGAGCCCATAAAAATAAAATGCATTATTTTCTCTTTTCAAAGGAAAAGTAAGCAGCCAAGATTTAGTAGGCCCTTGAAATTTGCCAAAGATATTAAGATACGTTGTCCGATATTTCCATTTTTGTGTGCAAAGAGCTTGAATTGCACGGTATCTTCTTTCCCCTTGAAAGATGAAAAAACAATGTATTAGGTTACAACTGGAACATTTTAAGATTTAGTATCCAGAAATTAAATGTGTCATGGAACGATAGGTGGAGTTTAATGTACACCCTATCAGTGTGGGTCAGTGACCTGGAACATTTTCAGGATTTGTATGAATAGAAAGCATTCCCTTCTATTTTCTCTCCATATAAGAATCTACATTAGTATGTCTCCCAGTAGGTCAAAGGCTCTTTCTAGTGATTTCTAAATAGAAAGAATTTCAGAAACCAAATCACATTAATAAAGAACCCAACAGAGAAAGTATATAAACATATATGCTATGTTTGTCTATAAAAATTTACAAATCTACCTGTAATTACCCATATCCACACTATGTGCATATCCCAGTAAGTGTACACTTACACATCTGCAAATCTACTCCAAAAAGAGTACATTTTTAAAAAGAAAGAAAAAAAATCATAGATGGATATATTTGTAAAATTCTTAGCTTACATTGTAGCTAAATTTGAAGGGAGGTATGGCTATGACACATACTGGTAGTATTTATAGCAATGCTCAGTCTAAAGATTTATACTTTTAGTATGATCACTAGAAATTTTATTAAACCAATCATTCTTGGAGCTTGATAATTACCTTTGAGTGAAAGAAGGTACAAGTCTCAATGGAATAGCTCTCTTGCCTTAGAGGAAATATTAATTGGAGTCAATTTTCGATTAGATCAAAAATGTTGTAAAATTTTCTCATCTGCAAATCCCTGATCCCTGTAATGGAGAATATTCTAATGGTTTGACACCATGAGACAACACATTAACTGTCTCGTGCAGTGCCAGCCCACGAAGTGAGTAAACAGCTTTTCACTCAAGAATATAAGGGGAGTCAAATAAGAATCTTCATGATTAATCTAGCAGTTGCCATTCTCCAGTTTTTAAAATTTGAAACTAAAATAAAATTACTTTTCTATTAACTTTCAGGAGATTTTCAGTGATTGGTTTACCCATAATGCTAGCTTTTCAGTTTCCAGTGATACTTCTAAGGAAGGGAACAACTATGATAACATGTTGATTTGGATCTGAATTAAATGTTGACAAATAGAAGGCTTTTGACCAAATATTATATTACTTAGCTAATAAAGATAACCATGCAATACATAGGTAGGGGAAATAATAGTTACTATTTTAAAGAACATCTAAACTAGCTAAATGTTATAAAATTAGTGATTTTTGTATGTGTGAACTCACACAATGGAGATCAGTTACACAAAATAATAATGTTTTGTTTTCTACAATACAAATCTTTTAAAATAAATGAGACTGACTTCATGAATCTTCCTCAGCATATGCACAAGTTAAGCAGAAGTCTATCCTGACAAGTAAGGCATGTTTCTCACTGATGCTTGCTTTGGAAACAGGCACCATGGAGCTGATGGACTGGAAGACTGCCCAGCCTGCTGTAGCTGACATATAACCCACCACTTGACTACCTCTGTGTTTCTTTCAGATCCCATATTAGTCTTGTGTTTTTTTTTTTCCTTCACAAAGCTGCAGCACAGCTGCTCTTCAAAAGAACATATGCTAAAGACATGGTAACCAAGTTCAGCCTTCACCAAAAACTTGAGAATTTCTATGAGGAAAACATGCCAAATGACAGTATGAATTCTTGAATCACCTCTGGAATCTTCAGTGTCACATGGATCAAAGAGTTCAATCCATGAGTGTTTATTTAAACTTAGCCTTTTATTGCTCTCTGCAGAAAGTTTGTGTTGTCAATGTTGTTGGAACTAAAAGAAAAAGAATTTCAATGAAATATTTTTACAATCACATATAAGATAACAAAGAATACATAAAGTTTAGATCATTCTGTAGGACATATGTTTTGCATTCTTCTCTTTCACTTTGACATTTCATTCTTTTAGTATTTTGTTTGTTTTCTTGGTGTTTTTATACTTTAGTAACAGTAGTATTTAACTTTAGGCAAAATGGCATCTATAAATACATAGTTAATTTTGCATGCTTTCTAAATAAAGTCAAGAAAGTAGGGTTTTTTAATAAAATTTTACCATCAGCTAGATCTGGAAAGCATTTATCAACTTACCAACTTTAGATGCATATGGAAAATCTTTTAAAAGTTCATGGAAAATGCATATTATGAAAAAAAATATGAATGTTTATTTTGAACCAATATAAACTTTTTTTTCAATTCCACATTTTTACAAAATATTTGAAGTCATCTCACAAACACACATACACACTCATACACTTGATGGTCATAAAGACAGAGTCTGTGGTTTGAATTGTACTTTCGGACACTAATTTTACCATTTACTATTTGAAGTCATCTCACAAACACACATACACACTCATACACTTGATGGTCATAAAGACAGAGTCTGTGGTTTGAATTGTACTTTCGGACACTAATTTTACCATTTACTATTTGAAGTCATCTCACAAAGCCCTTGAAATTTGCCAAAGATATTAAGATACGTTGTCCGATATTTCCATTTTTGTGTGCAAAGAGCTTGAATTGCACGGTATCTTCTTTCCCCTTGAAAGATGAAAAAACAATGTATTAGGTTACAACTGGAACATTTTAAGATTTAGTATCCAGAAATTAAATGTGTCATGGAACGATAGGTGGAGTTTAATGTACACCCTATCAGTGTGGGTCAGTGACCTGGAACATTTTCAGGATTTGTATGAATAGAAAGCATTCCCTTCTATTTTCTCTCCATATAAGAATCTACATTAGTATGTCTCCCAGTAGGTCAAAGGCTCTTTCTAGTGATTTCTAAATAGAAAGAATTTCAGAAACCAAATCACATTAATAAAGAACCCAACAGAGAAAGTATATAAACATATATGCTATGTTTGTCTATAAAAATTTACAAATCTACCTGTAATTACCCATATCCACACTATGTGCATATCCCAGTAAGTGTACACTTACACATCTGCAAATCTACTCCAAAAAGAGTACATTTTTAAAAAGAAAGAAAAAAAATCATAGATGGATATATTTGTAAAATTCTTAGCTTACATTGTAGCTAAATTTGAAGGGAGGTATGGCTATGACACATACTGGTAGTATTTATAGCAATGCTCAGTCTAAAGATTTATACTTTTAGTATGATCACTAGAAATTTTATTAAACCAATCATTCTTGGAGCTTGATAATTACCTTTGAGTGAAAGAAGGTACAAGTCTCAATGGAATAGCTCTCTTGCCTTAGAGGAAATATTAATTGGAGTCAATTTTCGATTAGATCAAAAATGTTGTAAAATTTTCTCATCTGCAAATCCCTGATCCCTGTAATGGAGAATATTCTAATGGTTTGACACCATGAGACAACACATTAACTGTCTCGTGCAGTGCCAGCCCACGAAGTGAGTAAACAGCTTTTCACTCAAGAATATAAGGGGAGTCAAATAAGAATCTTCATGATTAATCTAGCAGTTGCCATTCTCCAGTTTTTAAAATTTGAAACTAAAATAAAATTACTTTTCTATTAACTTTCAGGAGATTTTCAGTGATTGGTTTACCCATAATGCTAGCTTTTCAGTTTCCAGTGATACTTCTAAGGAAGGGAACAACTATGATAACATGTTGATTTGGATCTGAATTAAATGTTGACAAATAGAAGGCTTTTGACCAAATATTATATTACTTAGCTAATAAAGATAACCATGCAATACATAGGTAGGGGAAATAATAGTTACTATTTTAAAGAACATCTAAACTAGCTAAATGTTATAAAATTAGTGATTTTTGTATGTGTGAACTCACACAATGGAGATCAGTTACACAAAATAATAATGTTTTGTTTTCTACAATACAAATCTTTTAAAATAAATGAGACTGACTTCATGAATCTTCCTCAGCATATGCACAAGTTAAGCAGAAGTCTATCCTGACAAGTAAGGCATGTTTCTCACTGATGCTTGCTTTGGAAACAGGCACCATGGAGCTGATGGACTGGAAGACTGCCCAGCCTGCTGTAGCTGACATATAACCCACCACTTGACTACCTCTGTGTTTCTTTCAGATCCCATATTAGTCTTGTGTTTTTTTTTTTCCTTCACAAAGCTGCAGCACAGCTGCTCTTCAAAAGAACATATGCTAAAGACATGGTAACCAAGTTCAGCCTTCACCAAAAACTTGAGAATTTCTATGAGGAAAACATGCCAAATGACAGTATGAATTCTTGAATCACCTCTGGAATCTTCAGTGTCACATGGATCAAAGAGTTCAATCCATGAGTGTTTATTTAAACTTAGCCTTTTATTGCTCTCTGCAGAAAGTTTGTGTTGTCAATGTTGTTGGAACTAAAAGAAAAAGAATTTCAATGAAATATTTTTACAATCACATATAAGATAACAAAGAATACATAAAGTTTAGATCATTCTGTAGGACATATGTTTTGCATTCTTCTCTTTCACTTTGACATTTCATTCTTTTAGTATTTTGTTTGTTTTCTTGGTGTTTTTATACTTTAGTAACAGTAGTATTTAACTTTAGGCAAAATGGCATCTATAAATACATAGTTAATTTTGCATGCTTTCTAAATAAAGTCAAGAAAGTAGGGTTTTTTAATAAAATTTTACCATCAGCTAGATCTGGAAAGCATTTATCAACTTACCAACTTTAGATGCATATGGAAAATCTTTTAAAAGTTCATGGAAAATGCATATTATGAAAAAAAATATGAATGTTTATTTTGAACCAATATAAACTTTTTTTTCAATTCCACATTTTTACAAAATATTTGAAGTCATCTCACAAACACACATACACACTCATACACTTGATGGTCATAAAGACAGAGTCTGTGGTTTGAATTGTACTTTCGGACACTAATTTTACCATTTACTGTCTACGTTGTCTTTTGTATGTATACAGTTTTACTTTGACACCCTCATTAGTAAGGTTGAGATAAAAGAATCATGTTTCCTGTTGTAAACTGAGCCTCTTCCCATTTACTGGCTTTAGCTCCACTTTAAGAGCCTGTCATCACTGACCCATTTACCTCTACATATTATTGACTGCTAAAGACCTTACCACAAAGAACTTACTGAAGCCTCAACTAATATGTTATTGAACACAGCATAGGTCATTGGGTATGTCTTATTTTTTGAGGTGAATATCTATGGATAACATACTGATGGTGATTTTTGCCTTATTTTTCATTAATAAGTCCAGGAATCCTATTAATGCCATTTTTTTCTTGCTCTATGGAATGTAAGTTTGAAGGCATGAAGGCTTGTGCCTCCTTCATGCAAAATCTGAGACAGACACTACAGTGAATATTCACTGTAACACAAATAGCCTGGGCACTGTCTCTCTATGGGAACTTGTTCCCAACCTTTCCTGGAAAATGATATATTTTCTGAAATCTTGAACCGAAAATTATAAAATAAAACCTTTGAACACTTCAAATTCCTTTCTGTGAGAATTAAAACTTAAAAATCAATACTGAAATGCTAGTGGTTGCCACTGAAAGAATCTACCAACATCAAGTTAAAAACAAAAGCAAGACATATAGTCAGAGTCAAAGGTTAAGGTTCACATTTCCTGGAACCAATACAACAGGACAAAGGCAAGAGGAGGTCACAATCTAATCAGTCACTCTCGCCTGTAGTTCCTGCGATGTTATGTGCATTCTTGACCTTGTTAGCAGCTTACAATGAGCCATTCTTTAAAATAAGTCTCAGTAAGTTAATACAGGCACACTCTTCACTCAAGAACCCCGTTTCTTTTCTATGTCTTTGTGGTTAAGCTAATTGGTTGACAAGCCAGGAGCATAAAGGCAGATGTCTTGTGGTGTGTCTCGGCACCATAGGGTATGCATTTTTCAATAGTTATCACTTGACACCACACTAAAATAATGGAATTCTGTCTATACAAAGAGCATGCATTAGATAAGCACCAGAAAACAACAAGATATACCATAACATAGTAATATAATTTTATTTATTCTGCTTTCTGCTATGATTGTATAATAAAGTAAAAATTTATAAATGAAATATGTAGTCTTGCATGACTGCAAATGCCTCATGTAGTGAATACCAACTGACTGTGAAATCAACAAAAACTGAGAAAGGGGATTCTTGTGCTGCGTAACTGCAGGCCAGTGCAAGTAGTGAAACAGGTAGGTCATTAAGTGAGGAGTGGCCGCATATGTAGCAGAGTTGTCTCGCTTACTTGTAGTTTTGCTCTCCACAGTTTATTACCTGTGGTCAAACCATGGTCTAAAAATATTACTTGAAACTTTCCACACCAATCCATAGCTTTTAAATTGTGCCCCTTTCTGAGTAATATAAAGTAGCACTGGACATGCATCACCACTTTGTCCAGTCTCCATACTTGGTGAGAGAGGGCTTCACAAAGTTCGTGGAAAATGTTTATTGTGGAAAACTGTACATAAATTTCATTGGTTTTTCAAACCAAAAAAACTTGTGTTTTAATTCCATTTTCCATACCTTTTCCTAAGTATCCCCAGTAATGCTACCTGCCCATTAGTCACTTAAGAGCTGTCTCAGTTACAAGTAACCCATCTTTTTTTTGGAGAGGTTTTTCACTGTAGGGCGCATGCGCTCGCCAGACAGACAGAGAGAGACAGCGAGACAGAAAGTGAGAAATCACCCCCTATGGGGGATGGCCACGCCGCAATCCCTTCTCCTCCATTCTCCTCTCGGGATCTTGGGCACTCACGCACACGCGCCCAGCGTGAGTTTTAAGTCACCGGGTCCGGGACGTGAACCGTGGTTGACTACGTGGGAGTCCAGTGACATAGCCATTACGCTAACTGCTGATTCCCAACCCGTCTTTTTTAATGGCAGCCCCAAAACACAAGAGTAGGGATATTGGTACATTGTTGTAATTGTTCTATTATTTTATGAGTTGTTAACTCTTACAGAGCCTAATTTATCATTGGTATAACTGCATAGAAAAAATCCATACTATCCACAGTTTCAGGTATGAACTGGGGAATGGGAACCTAGCGACTGTGAAAAGGGAGGTGGATACTGTATATTTTATTCAAATACTAAAAGTGGCATTTTGGGACCAGCTGATGAGGTAATGGTCACGTTGCTGAACTCCCACATAGTCAGCTGAAAGTTGAGTCCTAGACTCAGCAACTTAAAACTCACACTGGGCACATGTGTGTGTGTGCCCAAAATCCTAGGAGGAGAATGGAGGAGAAATGATTGCAGCATGGCCATTCCCCCTTGGGAGTGATTTCTTGCTTTCTGTATCTTTGTCTCTCTGGCTAGCACATGTGCCCTATAGCAAACATCTTTAAAAAAAATTAAAAAAAAGTGCTATTTAAAGAAACAACAGGTTTTAGAAATAAAACTATTAAATTGCAATTGATACCCACAGTATTCTTAACCTATATAGGAGAAACAAATGTTTTCTTTACTACCCAGTAATATGTGGTTGATTTCAGTATTTGCTATAAGTCCTATTTCTTTAGACTATTTTAACAGAAGGAATACAAAGAGAAGACATGTCATATAATCTCCAGTGTGATATCCAAACCTGATCTAAAATCTGGTACAGCAAAATTCAAATCAGGGCAAGTAAAATAAAAATGTTTTCAATAAAAAAGAAAAAAAAAAAAGAAAGACTTACGTGAAGTGATAAGTACATTAATGCCTGAGTTAAAAATGATTTGTGAAGCAATTGTAACAATGTGACAATTTCTCAATACAAAATAAGGTTTTAGGTAACTAAAATATCAAGGCTTTCAGGGAGGAAAATCAATGCTTTGTGTATTTATAAATTGTTATTAAGAATTATAAATTAGGGGGCCAGCTGATGATGTAGTGGTTATGGTACTGACTCCAACATGGCCAACTGCTGTTTGAGTCCTGGACCTGGCAGCTTGAAACTCACACTGGACACATGTACATACCTGCCCAAAATCACGAGAGGAAAATGGAATAGAGGGATTGTCATATAGCCACTAAAAATAAAAGATCAGAACTTGGAAATATTCATTACTTAAATTATTTCATTTGTCATTGATGTTGCATTGATTTTCCTTTCTTCATTGTTACTTATTATGAAATATATATTGCAGATAAAAATGTTTCAGAATTAGTCATTTAATTTATGATTGTTTCAAATTTGCTATAGGGCATGTGCACTCACCAGAGAGAGAGAGGGAAAGTGAGAAAGCAAACTACCAGGCCCGGGACTCGAACCAGAGTCGGCCTATGCAAGTCCAATGCTTTAACCACCATGCCACCTCCTGTCCCTATAAAAACACTTTTAAGTTTATTTTTCTCATGAGAAAGAAAGAGAGAGGAGCACCATGACAGGTCTTGCCATGCTGTGATCCTCCTCCCAGCCTTGCACCCAGCCAGGATCACAGGATTGTGCGGACACACCCAGGGTGCTCAGGTCGAATTGGTATTTAAACCTGGGCCTCTCACATGGCTCCAGTTTTACACAGTGGAGCCTTACTACCTGCACCACTGCAACTTCACCAGATAGTTATAATTCTGCTTATTATAAAAATCTAATCTTGCTATAATATATGTCTGCATAATAGTAAAATGTATATTTATGGGGCCAGTAGATGGTGTAGTGGTTATGTTGCTGGACTCCCATATGGGCAACCATGGTTTGAGTCCCAGACCCAGTGGCCTGAACCTCAAGCTGGCCACATGCGCATATGTGTCCGTGATCCCAGGAGGAGAATGAAGGAGTAGGGATTACAGCATGGCCATCCCCACTGGGGTGTGATTTCTCACTTTCCCATTCACTGTCTCTGTCTCTCTCACTCTTAGGGGGAGCACATGTGCCCTAAGGCAAAAACCTCTTTTAAAAAATGTATATGTATTACATATTTTTTTAATGGAAAACATCTGAAACGTCTAATATAACTCTAACACAGAAGAATGTTTAACTGTGGGCCGGCTATGGTGGCCCAGCAGTAAGACAAGCTGCAGGATCCCAAGGCCACGTGGGCAGGTCCTAGGTTCATGTCCTGCATGTCCCTGTGCACACCACGTGCACTTTCACTCCTGTGATCTAATCTTGGCTGAGCTTGGGAGTCAGATTGCAGTGAGAACCCACGCTATGGGGGCCC
This sequence comes from Tupaia belangeri chinensis, assembly GCF_000334495.1. Lineage (NCBI taxonomy): Eukaryota > Metazoa > Chordata > Mammalia > Scandentia > Tupaiidae > Tupaia > Tupaia belangeri. Next base: position 2,939,481 of record NW_006160010.1, read on the forward strand.
GTCTCGCTCTCTCCCCCTCTCATGAAGGAAATAAATAAAAATAAACTTAAAAAATTACCATTAATTATTTTGTGCAATTGTTAATACTCAAAAACACAGGAAGATAATGTTACGAGAACCGAAGAAAAATTCACAATCTCAGCAATCCTAAGAATTTATTAAGAATACTGACGTCTTGTTCTTAAATCCTGAAGAGTAATGTCTTTTGAATTTAGAACCACTAGGCTGATGAATTCTAGAATTTTGCTTGTGACCTGGACCTGTTCTTTTTTTACATTTTTTTAGAGAGAATTTTTGGTTTTAAGACATGTGCATTCACCAGAGTGACAGAGAAAGACAGAGACAGCAAGAAATTAAATCTCCTCCATTTTCCTCTTGGAATTTTGGGCATGCACATACACATGCCCAGCATGAGTTTTAAGCCTCTGGGCCTGGGACTTGAACCATGTTTGACTATGTAGGAGTCCAGCAACGTAATCATTGCGCCATCTGCTGGTCCCCACCTTGTCATGTTCTTGAAGGCAGAATATGACTCCATTGCTAGTCAAATGTGGCCAGAGGCCTTGCACAATGACTCTGATTGATTCCTTCTGGTTCTTAGTTGCAGGTTTCTGAGTGTACAAATTGGTTTAGAGCTTAATTCTGCTTATAGATACTTTTCTATCAGTTACATTTGAGAAAGGGCCCCTCTTTATTACAGTTATGTATTATTTTATTACTGACATACTGTTTGGCAGAACTTGTCAAAAAAAGAGAGATTTTTGAGATAGGGTGCATGCACTTGCCAGAGACAGAAAGAGACAAAGAGACAGAAAGTGAGAAATCACACCCTATGGTGATGGCCATGCTGGAATCTCTTTCCCACTGTTCTCCTCTTAGGACTTAGGGCACGCACACACACACACACACACACACACACACACACACACACACACACACACACATGCCTGGCATGCATTTTAGTCCACCAGGTCCAGGATTCAAACTGCGGTTGACTGTGGGAGTCAAGCAATGTAACCATTACACCGTCTGCTGAGTCCTTGTCAAAATATTTTAACTTGATGACATCAGTGACTATCTCTTTAGTTTTGAAGTTACAGACAATGAGACAAATCTAAGGATGTAATCTAAAATTGGCTTATATCTATGTATGTTGCATATCATTATTCATATAGTTTTGAATCCCATTTTATGTAGAATAGTTGTATTAGGGAATGAAAATTTCTCACTAAGGATTTCTAGACCCGTTGTTTTAAAGAACTAATTACAAAATTGCGTATTCCTTCAAGTAGAAGTGATTTGTTATCATCTTTGAAATGTTAAAGCTCCCAAAAAGTATACTTCAGTCAGACAGGGCTATGGAATAACCAGTCATTTAACTTTGTTAATAGACCATTTTATAGTGTGTTTATAGTTTTTAGCTTAATATGTAGTTTTACAGTATAATTTGTCTAGTTTATACTTCAAAGAATTAATCTATGATCAAACTCTTTTTGCTTGCATCACAAAATTTTAAATAATGTCTCTAGGACAGTTTTAATGATGATCTAATGACTTTAAGGAAAAGTTAAAAAATGTTAAGTGACTTAATGATTTTGAAAAAATTAAGCAAGATCATTTTTCTTCATTTATTTCTGTTGTAAATTCTCCTGTAGCAGAAGATGTCTTTGGGATTGAATTAAATAATGTGTGCAGTATGACACCTCTTTATAATCCATAAACTACATAACGACAAATGGAAGCTCATTCTGAGATTAGTTTTTTGAGTCTGAATGTGAAGACTGAGATTCATTTGCATCTCAATCTGAAATGTTTGAGATCTTTCTCTATCCCTGGCTCAAACTTTCCACCCCAAATCCAACCCCACCCTTCAGAAAATAAAACTGAAAAGAAAACAAAACAAATAATAAAAATAGCTGTTGTTTTGTTTCGTTTATTAAACAAAACATCCCCCACCACCACCACTACCATTTCCTCGATGTAAGTGGCCCATCCCAAAAGATACAGGTGCTGTCTTTAGAAATGTGCACTCCAAAATGCACAGGATTCAACATGGTCAGGAAATCTGGATACTTGTTCTATTCTGAGTTCTGCCATGCCTCATCTCTAAGAGATTAATTAGTATTGGTTACTTTGGAAGAAGAACCTTTCAGGTATCACTACACATACAATGTGAAAGTAAATGTCCTCCAAGTAATTCTAAGGGTTACCTACATGACTTTTGTAAGTTTATTTTATAGCGACATATTTATTTAACTCCATATATCACTGTTTACAACTAAATAATGCTTCAAGCATACCTCTCAATAGAAAAAACATCACTGAGTAAATCGACTTTGTGTGAAAGCGTATCTTTCATTTTAGGAAACGACAGTTGTCTAAGTCCAGTTGAGATAATCCAGACACCACAGGCTAAAGTCACACAGCTCGTATCACTACATGTGCAATACTGCCCATAGCAATGTAGCTGGTCTGAGGTCGAACTACTGCAAGTGAGCGTCGCATTTGCTCTCTCTGTGAACTCAACATGCCCTCCCCATAGGTCTTTCCCTTGGATCTGCCCTCTGTATTTCGAGGTCTTCACTTATTCCTTTCCTCACTTGCCTTAGTTTTTGTAAATGTGATTTTGATGGCTCTCTAGTTACTTTTAGATTCTAATAACAGGTCAACTAGGAGATGGCAGAGAATTACTCACATCCACACAAGTAAGTTTCTTTAAAGCAGAAGTTGGCAAACTATGGACCAAAGATAAAATGTAACGAACTATTGTTGTAAGTAATATTTCATTGTACTGTAGCCATATCTGCTTATTTAAATATTGTCTTTGGCTGCTTTAGAGAGGGTATGACCTCCAAAGTATAAAATACTTGCTCTCTGGCCCTTTATAGAAAAAGTTTGCAGGTGCTGAAGGACCAGAGTGACTCCATTTTTACAGGGTGACTCCATTTTGTTAAACCCACCTTGCTGAGAATCGGTGCCATTTCAAGGAGGCGACTGATCACGTAGGAGAAGGTCATAAGACCATCACCCCACCGGGGCTGACCAATGAAAAAACAAAGAAAATACCAGAGACCTGAAGTAACTTTCTTGCTCAACTTAATGGTCTGACGACCAATCAGTAAAAGACAACTATGTTTCTTGTCATCTACTACCAATGTGTAACCGCCTGAGTGCATTTCTCAGCACCCCTCTAACAGCACCCCCACTAACAGCCATAAAAAACGCAGCCCAACTAACACGGGGGCTGTCAACTCTGATCCACTGTGTCAGTGACGATTCAGAGTCATGGCTCGAGCCTGAATAAAAGTGACCCTTGTGTGCTTGCATCAGAATTGGCTCCTTGGTGGTCTTTTGGGAATTTGGGGACCAGGGCACAACATTTGGGGGCTCATCCTGGATTCCCCAAGACCCCCCCAGGATCCTCGAACCGAAGGGTCGACTGCTAATGGCCAGTGAGTGCATTTCCTTTGTCTCTCTGTTTGTCCTGTTTGGTCTCTGAGGGCCCTAACTCTGTACTAGATTGGAATCGGTCTAGCGGACCTGCTGGCAGGCCACCAATCTGAGGGCCAGGAAAATGTTTGAGACACTCCGGGAGGGGACGGAGTGCCCCTAGTTGTTCTGAGTTCTCTGAGGGGACATAGCAGGTCACTCCCGCGGTACGGTGTGAGGCCACTGTCCCACTTTCAGTTTACGTTTATACTTGGTGAAGCGTATCTGTGCGACCACATTTGTCCTGTCTGTGTGTTTAGTACCTATCTCTGTTGGTGCGTACATTTTTTTCTGACGGAAAATGGGACAGACTCAGACTTCCCTTCTGACGCTTATGATGGACCATTTCAAGGATGTTAAGATCAGGGCCCATAACCTTAGTCTAGATGTTAAGAAACAAAAGCTTGTCGCCCTCTGTACAGTTGAATGGCTTGCTTTCAATGTCGGCTGGTCCCTGGGAGGGGCCTTTGATTTAAAGACCATCTGGAAGGAAAAGAACATCATTTACCATCCCTGGAGTGGATGTCTGGACCAGATCCCGTACATAACTGTATGGGAAGGTCTTGTTCTTAACCCCCCTCCCAGGATTGAGCCTTTCTTACAGCCTCCGATGCCCCTGAAAATCCTTGCAGTCTGGGAAAAAGACCCCCAGAAGCTTGTGCATCCCCATGACCAGTCTTCCAAGGAGGAACTGAAGAGGACTTGATTTTCCCTACTTCCTACCAAACCCCAGTTCCAGCAGCACAACCGAGACTGGTGGAAGGAGTGGTGGGGGAAGGAGCTGAGGGAGGGGAGAGAAGGGGAGAGGCCCAACCCTCACCACAGCCAGCCTAGAAGCTGATGAGCTAAATAGGGGCCCCACTGCTGGCACTTGCAGGAGGCTGGGGCCCTGCCTCCATGACTTAGACCGGCAGATTCAACTGTGCTGCTCCTCGGAGATGTGGGACCACTTGATGCAGACAGAAACCAGCCTCACCACTATTGGCCCTTTGCCACTAGTGACCTATACAACTGGAGAACCCAACATCCCGGCTCTCTGAAAATCCTAATACGCTTAATAGCCTTACTGTCCTTTCTACACAGCAGCGACATGGGACGAGTGCCAACAGCTCCTCCAGATTCTGTTCCCCACCGGGGAGGAGGAGCAGGAGCAAATTCTATCTGAAGCCCAGAAACTGGTCCCGGGCGATAATGGGCAGCCCACAGGCAATCCCGATACTATCAACACCAAATTCCCTGCGTCCCGGCCAGAATGGGACTTCAACATGGCTGAAGGTAAGGAGAGGCTCCAGGTCTACTGCCGGGTTCTGCTGGGAGGTCTCAAAGCAGATGCCAAAAAAACCACCAATTTGGTTAAAGTAGGATGCGTTCAACAAGGAAGGCAAAAAATAAAAGTTCAGCTGCCTTTTTAGAAAGGCTCCTAGATGTCTTCTGGCAATACATTCCTATGGACCTGGAGGCCCCTGAGGCCAAACTGGCCTTCATATTGGCTCTTGTTAATCAGTGTAACACTGCAGAAGCTGGATAGGCTAGGGGAAAAGAATATTCAAGACTTAATTGCAATGGCTCAAAAAGTTTACAATAATCAGGAAACCCCTGAAGAAAAACAGGCCAAAGCTAATGGCCGCCAAACTCTGAATCTAGCAAAAATCTTGTTGACCTCCATGGCGGGAGACCAGAGAGAGAATTCCCGGGATCTGCAGGCTTTTGCTGGCTATGAATTCCTGGATTTGTGGAATTGCCTAAGCTCCTCTATGAAGCCACCAAGTAAAGCCAGGGCACTTTCTTCTGGAGAGAGCGAATGGAACAATCTTTTCACCAAATCAAGACTGTTCTCCTTTCGGCACCAGCCCTTGGTTTGCACAATGTAACTAAACCATTCCGCTTGTTTGTGGATGAAAATAAGGGGATTGCAAAGGGAGTCCTAGTGCAACCCTTAGGACCCTGGAAAAGGCCTGTAGCCTATCTGTCAAAAAAATTGGATCCTGTTGCAACAGGTTGGCCTCCCTGTCTCCACATAATTGCAGCCACTGCTCTTATGGTCAAAGACGCTAATAAGCTGACCTTAGAGCAGGGACTTTACCTCTCCACCCCTCACACAATTGAGGGAATTCTTCGGCAGGCCCCCGACCAATGGGTGAGCAATGCCCACCTTGTTCATTATCAGAGTCTCTTACTAAACCCCTCCACAATTTTTTTTCAGGTACCCATGGCCTTAAATCCTGCGACCCTGCTGCCAGACCCAGACCTTGACACTCCTCTCCATGACTACACTGGAATCCTTGCACAGGCTCATAGAATCCCACCTGATTTGAAAGACCAGCCCTTGCCGGGTGCAGAAGTGACCTGGTATATGGACGAGAGCAGTTTTGCGTCAAAGGGACTGAGGTATGCGGGGGTGGTGGTGGTGTCAGAGTGGGAAATTTTATGGGCACAGCCCCTCCCAGTGGGAAATCGGTCCAGAAGGCTGAATTGATAGCCTTGACCAAAGCTTTAACCCTGGGCAAAGACAGGAAGGTCAATTTATACCCCAACAGTCGCTATGCCTTTTTGCAACTGCTCACACACATGGGGCCATATACAAAGAATGAGGCCTCTTGACTGCAGAAAGAAAAACTATAAAGAACAAAGCTGAGATCTTGGCACTGTTGGCTGCCATTTGGCTCTCCAAAAAGCTGGCCATCATTCATTGGGTCACCAGAAGGGCGATTCCCCAGCCGCTAGGGGTAATAACCTAGGGCAGATTCCATGGCCAGGGATGTGGCCCTAAAAGCAACAGTTCTAGTGGCCCAGACACCAGACTCTGATGGCCCAGTCCTGCCTGATTGACCCCAGTATACACCGGAAGACCTTGCATGGATAAAGGGCCTACCCTCAGTCCACAATCTCCACGGATGTGAAAGTCTGCGGATAATAAAATCATCCTCCCAGAGGCCCTCGGTGACCAAGTCCTACCTAACATCCACCGAACCACCCACATGGGCACTAAAAAAATGCAGGATCTCCTTTGACATGCTCATATTCTGATAAAAGGCACTAGCTCAAAGATTAAAACTGTAGTGCACCACTGCAAGGCCTGTTAGCTGACCAACACTTCCAAACCTCAAGGGAAGCCTGACTCACAAATCAGAAAGAACAAGCCTGGAGCACATTGGAAAGCAGACTTTACGGAGGTAAAACCTGGCAAAGACGGTTACAAATACTTCCTGGTCTTTATAGGCACCATTTCGGGTTGGGTGGAAGCATTTCCTACCAAACATGAAACGGCCCAAGTCGTGGCTAAAAATAATCCTCGAAGACATCTTACCCAGGTATGGATTCCCCACCTTGATTCAAGGGTCGGATAACAGACCAGCTTTCATATCCAAGGTAATTCCAGGTTTAGCCTCAGTGTTGGGGACAAATTGGAAATTACATTGTGCATACCGTCCCCATAGTTCAGGACAGGTAGAGAGAATGAATAGAGCTCTAAAAGAGACCTTAACTAAATTAACCTCAGAAACCGGCCATGACTGGGTGGCTCTCCTGCTCTTCGCGCTTCTTCTGAGTATGCAATTCCCCTTACCAGTTGGGTCTAACTCCTTTCAAAATCTTGTACAGCCTGCCACCACCTATTATTCCTCACCTGCAGTCTGACTTGTTAACTGAATTTCATGATCACTCTCTGTTATCTTCATTACAAGGCCTTCAGGCTGCTCACCAGGACTTCTGGCCAAGACTGCAGGCTCTTTATGCCACTGGCCCTCCTGCAGATCCCGATCAGTTCCAGCCCAGCGACTGGGTGTAAGTCAAGAGACACCACAAAGAAAGGCTTAAGCCACATTGACCACCCCCACCACTCTCAAGGTTGATGGCATCTCCCCTTGAATCCATCATACACACGTCAAGCCAGTAGACCCCTTCTTGCTGCAGGACGGCCTCATATCAGGATGGACGGCTGCAAGAGACTCAGACAATCCCCTAAAGCTAAGGCTGCAATGCGTCAAACCTTGCTAATCCTGTCTTCCCTCCCCTGGGCTCACCACTCTTGTCTCTGCCCTCTTGGGCCCCCTGCTAATTATTTTCCTCTTCACCCTCAGTCCTTACATCCTCAACAGGTTAATCACTTTTATCTGTGAGCGAATCAGCACTGTCCAATCAACGGTTCTAAAGTCCCAGTACCAGCCCAGCCCGTCGCTACTTGGGACCGAATAGAACTCAGTAACAGGGATCCATGATTGGTTCCACTATGTACTTGGGAAAGGGGGAAATGAAGGGCCAGAGTGACTCCATTTTTACCGGGCGACTCCATTTTGTCAAACCCACTTTACTGAGAATCGGCGCCATGTCAAGGAGGCAAGACGATCACATAGGAGAAGGTCATAAGACCATCACCCCACTGGGGCTGACCAATGGAAAAAAAACAAAGAAAATACCAGAGACCTGAAGTAACTTTCTTGCCCAACTTAATGGTCTGATGACCAATCTGTAAAAGACAACTATGTTTCTTGTCACCTACAGCCAATGTATAGCCACCTGAGCGCATTCCTCAGCACCCCTCCACCTCCTCCCTGACAAATAAAAACCCAGCCCAACTAACGCTGGGGGGCTCTAGACTCCGATTAGCCAGGGAGGATTGAAAGTCCTGGCTCAAGCCCGAATAAGAGCGACCCTTGTGTGCTTGAATCAGGATCGGCTCCTTGGTGATCTTTTGGGAATTTCGTGATCAGGGTACGGCAGTGCCAGTCTAAACCAATGTTTTTAAATGTTACTATTCATCGGAATGAGCTAGAGGACTTAATAAAATTAACTGGTGAGCCCAAGTCATACAGCTATTGATTAAGTAAAGCTTGGGCTGGATTCAAGAAGCAATATTTCTTACAAGTTCTGCTTCTCTAAACAAAGTATCATAAAAAAAAAAAAAAAAAAAAAAAAAAACGACTTAAAAACATATAGGAATAGCACTTGAGTTAAAAATTACTATGTGTGGATTAGAATAGTGCTGGGCATCTGAACTCAGTGCTAAAGATACTCACATGCCACAGATGTGAGTCTGTAACAAACTACTGCTCTTGCAGAAAAAGAAAGGAAGTTAAAATGAGAATTTGTGGTGACTGTGGTCAATGAAAATGTGGTTTCCTACACTATGATACACAAGAGGGACCAATAGTTTATTGTTATTATGGAAGCATTCTTTTGGTGGATATTAACCAAGTGTCATTAGGCAAAAGCAATTGTGGAAGCAGTGGTAAGACGCTCACCTTGGTTAATGATTTGGAAAAAAATCTCTAGAGATTTAAAAGTGGGTGCAGTATATCCGTTTCTTTTATTGACTTTGATGCACTATTGGAAATTGAAACCATTTCGGATGAATAAAAAGCAGTCTTCTAAGGCTGATGGGAGAAAAAGGCTTGAGTAAGACTAATAGTAAAAGTATTTGCAGCTGAAACATAGATTACACTACAATAGTAGTAAATTTGCCTCCATTTCTTCCATTTTAAATTATTTTTATGAGACAGAGACAGAAGCAAGCAAGAGATAAACTCAACAGTTGAGTCTCATGCAGAGATTTCTCCTGCACAAGCCTTGCTCAGCCAGCCAAGATCACAGACACACATACAAACTCTGTGTGTACAAGTCAACCCAGAAACAGAGCCCCTCACTCCCATTCAGCTTCCAGCCCTGCAGATCACATTACCACCGCCACTGCAGCTGCACTCAGCTTCTTTCCTTTCGTTTGGGGTTTCAAATGTTGGCTTTCCTGACATTATGTTAAGGTAATCGTCCTGGAATAAAATTATATGATGGATTCTCCCAATCATATGTTTTAATTCTCACACATTTGATTAAAAAAAAAGTCATTATAATAGTTGGATCTTTTTGCTTTGTGATAGCCTGCAAGGAAAAATAAAGATAAGAGGACATTTTAGAATAGTTCTAAGTTTTATTCTGAAATGAAGTGAATAATTACAATTACCCACTTAGAGGAAATTTATGTTTAAAGTGTTAGGTTTGGGGCCAGTCCTAAGCCTAGCAGTTAAAGGAGCTGGATCCAAAAGACAGATAGCAGTTCAAATCCCAGCCACAGATGTTTGAAAAACATGTGTGTGTGTGTGTGTGTGTGTGTGTGTGTGTGTGTATGCCCCAAATCCTGATGAGATGGAAAAACAGAGGAGAAGAAACTGTGGTGTGACCATGCCCCACTGTGGGGCACTCTCCCTAACCTCTTGTATGTCTCTCTGCTGAGCACACATGCCCTCTAGCAATTGAAAAAAAAAGAAAAGAAAAAATTCATATGTTTCATATATGTAATATTTTTAGGGAAGTGCACATTAAAATAGAAATTTACTAAGTACATACTTTGTTATGTATTTCAGTTCACAGTTGATTATTTCTCATTTAATACCATTCATAAAGGCATTGTGTTAGGAACTTGTCTCTACAAAAATAGCTTACTGTATATAAAGTGGTATTAGAAGATAAAAATGGGCCAACGGTGGTGGCACAGCAGTTGGTAGTGTTCCATGGTGCTGGGACCATGTGGGAAGATCTTGAGTTCACGTCCAGGATCTCCCTGTGCACGCTGGGTGAAGCACACACAAGACCCTGACTGGATGAAGCTGTGAGTGGATTGTGCTATGAGGATCCTGTTGAGAGTGTCTCTCTCCTTCTCTCTCAGGAGAGAAATAAATAAATATATATTCTTTTAAGTAAGGAAAAAGTGAATTAAAATTTAGAAATAAAGGTTTAATTAGCAAAACATAATAAATAAAAATAATGCTTCTCATAGATGGGATACACAATAAGAAAAATTAAGAGATGACTAATACACATTTATAGTATAATGCCTGTCAAAGGGCCAAAATAGAACTTTTAGGAAATTCCAAGTAAAAATAATAATAAAGACACCAGTGTAAACTTCTGAGTAAAGCAAAAAAATTGACAATAAATTAATTGATAACGATCTAACTAAAAAAAAAAAAAAGGTTTCTAGTTAGAAAGAAAAAAAATTATTTAGAAACCGTATCTAACTTGAAAATACTGATGACTCAATGATAGCCAAACATCTTTCCAGAGAACTTCAGGAATTCCACAGTCCTCTATCTGTACAAATTCACAGCATGAGCTTCACCATTTTGCCATGTGTTTTGCGCAGTCACACTTCTTTGTAGCACTCAGAATTAACTCCTCCAAAAACCTCGATAAGTATGCCTTTTTTTTTCTTTTTTTTCTTTTTAGGAATTTGCTCTGGGGCATGAGTGCTTTCTGGAGAGAAAGAAAGACACAGAGAAAGGGAAACTGAGAACTCCTCAGGTGGATGTCCACACAGCAATCTCTTCTCCTCCATTCTCTTGGGATTTGGGGCACACATGCACACATGCCTACTGAGAATTTCAAGCTTCCAGGTCCAGGATTTGAACCACAGTCAGCCATGTGGCAGTCCTGCACCTTAACCACTATGCCACCTGCCGACCCCTGTAAGTAAGCTATTTTAACATAATAGCACCGCATTTTTTTTTGCAATTTTGAGATGTTTTATCTGGTAAATTAGTAAAAAAGTAGCCCTGGATTATATTTAGAAATGAAAAGCTAAGGCCCAGCAATTGAAAACATACTTGTATTTTCAGGTGAACATGGAGCTGGTGAGTAAGATCCTCATGGCTCAGTAATGAGCAGTGGGACTGAGACTTTCATCTCTAGGTAAACTTTACTAGATCAGGAGTGCCTTCCTAGGGGACCGACTATTAATGCAGAAATTCAGTTCTTTGAAATCAAATATATTAAAGAATCAACGTGGTTAGAGATTTCCATTTAACACCATGCCTATGTAGTCATTTAAAAAAGCTTTTTTTTTTACATTTCTCAAATTTATGAATATTTTTCACTCTATAACAGTCTTGCAAACTATGTACTGTATTTTTCCAGCTGTAGTTTGAAGAAAAATAGCTTACAAAGGGAAACCCGGGTTTTGCTTTGACCCTTTTCTCTCCTATCTAAAACCAGGCAACCCTAGGTAGAATTAATTGGTAAACCTCCGTGTTGTAAGTCTCGACTTGTTTTAAGTGAAACAGTAGAGATGATTCGACACTGAGACCAAAATTAAAAGACTGGTAAAGCATATTCTTCAGAGAAAGTCTGAGAAGGGAAAATAAATGAATTCACTTGGGAATATAGTTTAAAAATGCTGCCAACTGCATCTGGTGATCACATGCCAAATTCCTCCTATACTGTGAAAAATCACTTGCAATCGATCATGGTCAGCAGTATAGACATGTTCTCTTAATTATTGAATTGTCCTTAGAAACCTACTCTTGAACACATTGCTTATTCTACTGACCCAATCTTATGATTTTCATCTTATGTCTAAAGAAATGGTTGTTACCCTCATTTACCTGGTTATAACATAGCTTTTCATCAGCCAGCACGAAACATATTTTCCTGATTCCTCACCTGAAAATGTGTGTCAGAAGGGAAAAGTACTTTTGTGTCTTTGTAACATGCACCTCATTTGTCACATACTGGGATGATAATTTGTTCTTTATTTCTCCATTTGAGGACTTTAAAAGTCAGGATTATGCTTTGTCTCCTTGCTCCTTTGTTTCCTGGAATTGTTAAGCACCTCTAGAAGAAAATTGGGTCGCTTGTTAGATTGAGTTGAAGAGCCTTAGGGATCCATTTTTCAAGGTAGTCTATTGGGTCTGCCTCTTCTACCCCTTCAGGCAGTCCAGTAATTCTGACATTCTAGTTCAAGACAGTATCTTAAACTATTCTCCCTCTCTTATAGCACTCTCTCTCATTTTGAACTACTACTTTACAATTACATTAACTTTAAGTGTCTGAAAGCATTATTTGATATTCTACTTTTCCTGTTTTGGAATCAAGGTGTACCATTTGTGAATTTAAATTTGATTTTTTAAGGAAAGGAAATAAACACCAACATAAAAACCAGTATGATGCTAAAGATCTCAGGGCAATACATTTTTTTTTCTCTACAAAGATAGGTTGTTTGTCTAGAGAATCTTCTTTGAAAATGCCAAGGTGTGTTTCTGCCTTGCATTTACTATTGATTTATATAATTTGAAATTATTCCTTTACTGAATATTTTCCTCGAGTTTGGGTGTTTCTAGAAAAATTTCCACAGAATAATTTACACATTTTCACTTGGCCTTTAAGCCTTTCCAGTGTGATCATTCAGGAGTAATGTTTAGGGTAGCATTAATGTGCTCTAATGGATATATCCTTTGACTTGCTCTCTCTCTCTTCTCTTTCACCTTCATTTGTAATTTCTAGAGAGATGGTCATAGACTTTTATTTTTCTAGGCCTGAGAACTTTTGCTTTATAACCTTTTCTCAAAGAATGCATGATAATGATCGATTCCAACCTATATGGGTTTTTCACATTAATTAATGTTTTAAAAATATGGTTATTTTACCTGACAATATAAATGTGCTTTAATTACCTGAACAAAACTCTAGTCAGATCTTTGAATCACTATGGATTAAAACATCATTTCACAACCAAACAGAAACATGTTCCCAATCACTGCACTTGAATTATTGTTATGTAGCTTGAGGCTTGTATTAAAATCACTGAATAATTGCAATCAGATTATTATAATCAAGTACAGGAACAGTAATTACAGGTTACAGTCACTTTAAGCTGCCCTGGAAGTCCTATATTCTGATCATATGCATATTAAAAGTTTATGTTAGTGATAAAATTAATGAACAGGATTGTAAGCACTTGTCAGTAGGAAAGATGTCACATATCTTACTGTATAGGGAGTTATGTTTTCACATCAAGGACAACTGTGTACAGAAATTGTGTTTTTGTTCATTCTTAAGTTAGAAAATAAATCAAACCTAACTTTCATAATCTAATAATGATTGCTCTAGTATTCAGCTTTAATCAGTTTGCCACATTTTCTTACAGTGATTAATATTTTTAGTTTATTATTTATTTTATTGGTTTTAAATATGCAAAGGAAACTGAATTGTGTATGTGGGAAGAAATTATGCTCCCAGTGAACTGTATTTTTTTGTCATTAATAAAGGAGATGATTTTTTTTAAATTCCCTCAAATCAAAACCAAGAAAGAAAAAGAAAAAGAAAACAAAATCTTTTTCAAATATATGATCTTGTTTTAAAGAGGTATAAAATGAAAATGTGTTCTGTATTTGCTGAGACAGATATCCACGTTGCATTAATATTCTGTTAAAAGTCCAAGCCTATTTTAACTTTAGTAATCTTGTTCTTTGATTCAAGCAATGAATATAGCATATGAGATATGAATTGTATTTTGATAGTCAGGGTCTAAAATTAGAACTTGAAACCGAAAGAAGCCATAGAGCCCTAGGGGTCCAATCACAGTGAAACGGCTCCTGCACACATGTGCCAACCACTGAATCATTTTATTACACTTTCCGATTTACAGTGGAAATGGGGACAAGAGTGAACATATGACCACAGAATGTAAGTAGAAAATATGTAGCATGTGACTGGGCAAGGAAGTCAGAAAGGGAAGACATGAAAAGGTTAAATGTTTAAGGTGACTGCCAAGGAATTTCTCTTTGGTTCCTCCTCCAGATGTATTGCAGAGAATAACTCTACAACACCAAATGAGAATAAATAGGAAAGGACATGTATTTTATGGACAAGAGAGACCCACAGACAAGAAGACAGATCGTGTGCCAGGTTCACAGGCTTTCTCCAGCCACCATGACAGACAACATAAGCCAGATAAAAGACCAACCAAACACCCAGATGCTGTTGCTGGAAAATTACAAACTGGAGCTCAGCATCTGGGGCTCACAGCTGCCAAGTTCACCCCATGGGTGCCCACGGTACTTGGCTCAGATGTTGGGCCAGACCAAAGGGGGTAGGCACCATAGAACAAACTGATCACCACAGTGAACAAGAAGACGATAGAAAGCCAAGTGTATAATAAAATAGCATGAACCTGCCAATATGTTTTCAGATGCATAAAACCACACTTTGGTGTTCCAGATGTAATGGTGTGTGCAGGTTTTTTCCTCTTTGGTGTAGAGATGATTTAAGAGGCATTAATGGTGGGCCTGTGGTTATATTCTCTTACCAAGTGAAGGATGTCAGTCATAAAAGAAATTATAATCATAATTAGAAAACGGATTGCAATACCGTACCTTTACACCGAGTTAAAAATACCTAGGAGGGTAGCTAAGCAGAGATGAAGAGAAGCATTTGGTATAAGAGCCTATATCAATATGGTAAAAATGCACCAAATCAATATATAAAACAGCGTGTAAAATCCAAGATGGCAACAGAGTAATGAAATGAGTATTACAGTCTCCTCTGGTCTCACCTCAGGATTCTAAAACCCCATCAATTTATAGCAAACATGCACTTCACTGTAGATTGTGTCCTTAAAAATCTGCAGCCAAATAGTGAAGTGATGAGACTCTTCTTCCCAGGATGATGAAGCTTGCCATGCTGTTTTTAATTCATTATCAAAGAAAGTAGATAATAAATATTTTTCCAATACCTGTATTTGTTTTCATTAAATGTCTTTTTTTTTTCCAGTTCCGATTTATTGGTTTTTGTTTGTTTGTTTGTTTTTTAGCTTCAGAAATACCCTAGAAATATATATGTCTTTATTTTTAGACTACTTTTGGTCACAAAAGGGTTTTGTTGACTCATTTATTTGCCAGTGAGAAGAATCGGGCATCATGCCATCACATTCTTTTTATTTATTTATTTATTTTTTTTTTTAATTGGCTGAAGGTATGTGTACTGTTCTCAGGGAGAAAGAGAGACAGTAAGAAAGTAACCCCACAGTGAGGTGTGGCCACACCACAACCCCTTTTCCCCCATTTCTTCATCTTGTCAGGATGTGGGGCACACATTCGCATGCATCTGGCATGCTTTTCATGTGACCAAGACCAAAAACTGAATGATGGTTAATCGTGGGGGATCGGGCTCTCTCAACCACTGGGCTACAAGGCCCATCACATTTATATTTTTATATATCCTATTTTTAGGAACGGCTCCAACGTAAAGCCCACTGTTGGTTCCCACACTGCAATCATGGTTCGAATCCCTGCCTGATCAGCTGGAACCACACCAGGCAGGTGTGACTGCCCAAGAACAGGTAGGCTAGAGGACTGGAGGAAGGAGAGCGCAGCTTGACCAGATCCTTGGAAGAATATTCCTCTCTCCTTTTTCTCTCTTTCTCTCTCTCTCTAAATTGCATGTGTACTCATTCTGCCATGAAGGAATAATTTAAAAAGAAAAGTTCTAATTTTAAGAACTGATGCCAGACAAAAATATGAACAATACCTGAGAAATAATACTGTATTTGACTGAGGATAAATTGTATTCATTAAACTTCTATTCATAATGGGCATTTTTGCATGTTATTTTTAACATGCAATTTTCTGTATTTTTCTCTTTTGTTCTCTTTCTTTTTTATTTCTTTTTATTTTTTATTTGCCAAAGGGTGCATGTGCTCACGAGAGAGAGAGAGAGAGAGAGAGAGGGAGAGAAAGAGCAAAAGTGAGAAAGCACCTCCCTTGACACATGGTCATGCTGAAATCTCTTTTTTTCCATTTTTCCTTCCTTTTGGGACTTTGGACATGCATACACATACCTGACATACCTGGCATATTTTCAAACCGCCAGGTCCCAGATTCAAATCGCACACTTGGCCATGTGAAATCCCGCTGCCTGAACCACCATGCCTCCAGCTGGTTCTGAAATTGTCTTTCTACAATAATTAGGTGGCTTTCCACACCACTTCTATTTATTTTAACTCATTCCATTGAAATTATTGATTTCAAACACATTAAGTGTCTGATTAGTTTTTGTTAGCTTTTAAAAACTTTTATGAGTATGTATAAAAAGGAATGGGATGTGAACATGTGTTGCTGAAAATGTCTGCTCTCTATCCCACTCTATTTACTGACAATGGTTTTCCATAATATTAGCTATTTTAATTGTGATTTCAATAACAGTATTGGTAAAGTAACACGTCTTATGTGATCTCATAGCTAGTACATTGTTTCATAATTGCTGGTTCTGGTCAACTGTACTCTACAAGGGAAAGGATTATATAATATATTCAGTTTATGTCACTATGACCCAAATGTTTAGCACTGTGCTATTGTGCCTGGCACTCAGTAGGAACTCTAAGTTTTTAAAGAATAAACGAACGTTTACTAACAATAAGCACAATAGCTTCTCAGGCTATGGGTTCAGATCAAGTGGAGAGTAAGTTCAATGATCTATCTCAGGTTTTATGACATCTTATGGATTACCTTTGTATCTATGATTGTGTATGGAAAATATGAGTTCTCTAAGAGCAGCAGTTCTCCAATATTTCTTGAACATTTCTCAAATTTTTATAGTATTAAGATTTGTCTACATTCATAAAAAAATACTGAGGCTTACAAATAGCTTTTGCTCAGGTAAGCTATATTAATTTATGAATATTATACTTAAGATTAAAATGTCAAAAATTATTCATTTACTTTAAAATAATAATCTTAAATCCACTGAAATTTAGCAAGATGGGTTTTTATGAGAATAATTATATTTTTTTAAAACAAAAATAGTTGGAAGACTAATATCACCTTATATAGTTTTGCAAATTGTTTTAATATCTGGCTTATGGCAGACAATTAAAATTTATTATCATCTTTAGTATTCAAACTGTTGTAATTTATTACTTTAGATAAAACATGTGAAATAACCTATTTCCTACCATAGACAGAAATATAGAAAAAAATAAATTTAGTGTAGTTATACTATAGAATACTATGTGGTACAGGAAACAAATAATTACAACTATCTACAACAATATGGATAGATTTTTCATGAGTTCAAAAGTGGGCCACAGAACATTACATTAGGCTCAAAATCTTTTTGTAAAGTTGGCAGAAGGAGAACCTTGAGAATTCCTGAAAAGTTCTGAGAAATTCTACAATGTTCAACCCACATTTTGAAAGCTACTACCACAGAGAATCTGTATTATTAATATTATCAAACATAAATATGATTTTATATGCATTTGTTTGGCAAATGTTAAGTAATCCTATGCTAATTTTATGAGAGATGATTTGGGCTGAAAGTGTATCTTATTTTTATTTATTTATTTTTTAGTTTGCTATAGGACCTGTGTGTTCACCAGACAGAGAAACAGAAAGTGAGAAATCACCCCCAGGGTGCATGGCCCCACCACAGTCTCTTCTCCCACTCTCCTCTTGTGATTTTGAGAATGCATGCATACATGCCTAGCATGGTTTTCAAGCTCCCAGTTCCAGGACTGGAATGGCAAAGTCAGCCATGTGGAATACTGCCAAGTTAACCACCATGTCATTGTCTGGCCCCAAGGATAGCTTCAATATGGCTGGTACCAGCACAAGTTAAAAGATGATTTATTAGGGCCAGCAGATGGCACAGTGGTTAAGGTGCTGGACGCCCACATGCCTGACCACAGTATGAGTTCTGGACCCGGTAGCTTGAAATTCATGTTGGGCACATGTGCAAGTGTGTCCAAGACCCCTAGAGGAGAATGAAAGGAAAGGGATTTTGGTATAGCTATCCCCCTGGGGGAGCGATTTCTCACTTTCCTTCTTATTGTCTCTCTCTCTCTCTCTGGTGAGTACACGTGCCCTAAGGTGAAAACCTCTCTCTATAAACAAACAAACAAATAAACAAATAAATAAATAAAAATGATCTTTGTGTGTGGTGGTTAAGACACTGGATTCCATATGACTAACTCTTGGTTCAAGTCCCAGACCTGGCAGCTTGAGAAATACACCATGTGCCTGTACACGCTTGCCCAAAATCCCAAGAGGAGAAGGGCTTGCGGCGTACCCATCCTCACGAAGGGCTAATATTCCACTTCACTGTCTGTCTTTCTCTGACTCTGTCTCTCTCTGGTAAATTCACCCACCCTATGACGAAAATCTTAATAAAGGACCACATATTCTGATTAATGTAATTCTGTGCTCCTGAGAGCATGTGTGTTGTGTGTGTGGGTATATACATATAAATGTATCATGTATTTTTTCATGGAATTTAAATGATAAGCATAATAAAAGAGAAAGAAATGTATAGGATATTCTTTTATAATGTGTATTTATGCCTGTGAAATTTTACATATATGAACACATGCGATTTACATAGTGAGGTGGTTCTGTCATGTGTCACTGTTCTCATGTTACTAAATAGCCAGAATTATGCTGAGCTCCAAACTGCCATACCTAACAGAACAGTACAGTAAAGTCATGAACTTAACCGTCAGACAAATGTACAGCGAAGGTGAGTTATACCACATGTTATCCGAATAACCACAGCAAAAGTCTCCTGGATTGTGTTTTTTGTGCATTTATCTAAGGTCCTCACAATGAACACTCTTGTGAAAATAATGATATATCCTTAACGAATGTTTTTGAAGGTAAATTGAACAGTTTTTTTTTTCTTGTTTTCCAATAGGTATTTTTAAATACATTTTTTTTTTAATTTCAAGAAAAAGAGTTTTCGTGTTTTTTTTCCTAAAACATTTTTTTAAATTAATTAATTTGCATTCATTCCCTAAGAGTTGTCAGGGCATACAATATGTGATTTCCCATCCAGAATATACTGCACAGTGGATTAACCATACATGTTATCATCAATAATTTTCCATTTCTAATTTCATATATATATATGTGTGTGTGTGTGTGTGTGTTTATGTGGAGATATGTATATTAACCCCTATGTCTGACTCTCTGCCCTTTCCCACCCTCTTCTCACACTATCTCTGGTGTCTGATGTCTACCATTTCCTTTGTGGAAATCACAAGGGGAAAAAAAAAAATCCAAAGTAATTCCAGAAACAAAATAGTTCTATACACCTGAGCATTTTTGTTTTTTCTTAGAGATACAGTGAACCATGCAACCAAGCTTTGGATTATATGTTTTAATATTCTTTTTGTTTGTTTTACTTTGTTTTGTTTTATTTTTTAATTAGTTAATTTATTTACATTGAATCACATCTTTACAGTGTACATTTCTTTTTCCAGCACAAATACTATGCATGTCAGTCAAGCCAAAGATATTACATTATAATTTATCAGCATATAGCTTCTCATTTTTTTTGTCAGTTAAGCATACTTTTCCTTGTTTTTTTTTTCCTTCCCCTTTCCCTTTTCTCCCTTCCATACTAAACTTTTTTTCCACAATTTATTGATTCACAAAATACCTTTAACTAAAAATACGGGCAAAGCTAGAATCTAGTGACAAGTGCACTGTAATTTTCTTCTGAAATATTTTTAAAAATAATTAATTCATTTACATTCGTTCCCTGAGCATCCTCACAGCATAAAATGTGATTTCCTATCCAGAATATACTGCATAGTGGCTTAATCGTACATGTTATCATCAATAATTTTCCATTTCTAGTTTGATGTATGTGTGTGTGTGTGTGTGTGTGTGTGTGTGTGTGTATTTTTCGCCCCTAGTTCTCACCCTCTGCCATTTGCCACCCTCCTCTCACACTATCTCAGGTATCTACAGTTGTTTTCTATTCCTTTTTCCCCCCACATTTTATTGATTCACAAAATTTCTTAAATAATCTAACTACTTTCAATAGCAAGTTCAGCTGGTATATAATATTCTTGTGTTAACTGTAAGAACACACAGAGCCAACCTAGGGATCTATTTGAAGTCGATATGTAATAAATCATTGAATTAATTTTGTGTAGCAACCATGTTTTCATCTCATATATTTATTCTTACTTCTCCTTTTTTCCCCTGTCACTTTTAAAGTACTCTATTTCACAGTCTTCTGTTAAATCAACTTCATTTCTTGATTCTAAAATGGTAAACACATGGAAAATAACCAATATCTTTATTAGTTATTATGTTTTTAGTAGAAAGTTGTTTTCCCCCTTCCTTACATTTCATCATTGTACTAACGAGACTCTTGTCTTGCGTGTGTTCATGTGTATGCGTGTGGGTGTGCCCCCCAAGAGGTGTGACTCAACCAATCAATTAAAGTAACTAAAAATAGGCTAAACAAAGGCTTAGTGTGATGTGAAAATTTATCATTTGTCTAGGAGTATATTTGTTCAATTTAGACTGTCAATCTGTATAGAAAGAAGGGAAAATTAACTGTAAATAAAACGTTAGCTAATATATAAACTGAAGAACATTTGTGGTAGTCGTCTTAACAGTAGAAATGGCTATCTTCTGCGAAGCTCTTCTCAGAAAGGCTTAGAAGTTCCAATAATTCTTCCTAATGCAGATGATACAGATACTTTTGAGACCTGACGATTTTTCCATTAAATCTGCAAATAATAACAATATTTATGCTCTTTTTCTGAAATAGTCAAATAAGTTTTTTTTCCTGAACTTCACCAGAAACCACATTCTCAATCTCGTTTTTCATTAAAAAATAGTAACAGCAATACTTTACATTTTAAGAACACTATTATTATCTCTTTTTTTTTTTAGGACTCTCTTCCAAAGAGCTCAAAGCACTGCAAAGTGCTCTTAAAAAAGTTATATTCATGTTTCCCTTCCTTTGATCCCCATGATGAAATGCAACCTTCTCTATGGTGAAATACAGCCACTGCTTATGACAGTGAATAACAATTCCATACAATTCACAAGAAATAACATACCCAATTAAAACTGTAAAGGGGGTCTTAGAAAGACGGACTTTAATTAGAGAAGCTGGAAGGTAGCCAAGCAAAAAAAGGAAAAAAAAAAAAAGTACCATGAAAAGTGGTCATGACCTCATTTTAACACTCTGTCTTATTCAGGAGACCACATCTGGGGGAGGGGGGCATTGCATCAGGCTGACTTGGGGCACTGATTGATTTAGCACTGAATAAATGGGAACAATGTCACATACTTAATCATCATCTGCATTTATCAAAGCAGCTGAAGATTTTCCTTGGCGAACCTCCTCCATCAGCTAACAACCCATGCATGTGTATCCACTGGTTGTGGAACAGCACCAGGTCAACCCTCACCTTGCGTAACTATATTTTCTGATAATGTGGGTGTAAGCAAGTATGTAAGACACACAGATTTTCATATAACATTTTAAGATCAAAGGCCCAGGTAACCTTAGTACAAACACTAGGAAGTCAAAGGTAAAACTCTTTAATTCCAAAACTTAAAAAATAAAACTTTTGCTAGAAATGTCAGAATACAGCTAAATCTCACTAATTTTTCAATTTGGTTGTTCAGACTCATTCATTTCATGTTCATAGAAGATGGAGCAGTGAGTTAAACATAAAAATAACTAAGATTAAAAAATTTAAAAAGGCCAGTCATGCTGACACATCAGTAAGGCAACTCTCATTGATGCTAGAGCCACATGGGACAGCCCCAGGTTTGTGTCTTAAGGTTTCCGTCTGTGCGCACTGGGCACGTATTCCTGGCCAGCAGAGACCGGGCCTGGATCATTGCATGCAGACCCTGATGGGGGCTCCCTTTCTTTCTGTCTTGGAAGAGATAAATACGTTAAGAACAAAAAAGATGGATATTGTATATCCTTTTTAAAATATAACTTAGTAGTAGGATTATTCTATTTAAAGAAAGTTTTTTGAGCTTCTTATCTAAATACTAAGTATATAATGGAATTTAATAGAATATAGATCCTGTGTTACTGGATTTTTGATATAATATAGGATTTTGAATACTACTTTCTCCCTGCAAAACACAGTTTTCACATGTCTTTTTCTTGTCTGCTCCCATGACGTAGAGCCCCAGGGTAGGATATAGAATATTTTCAGCACATTTCATGAGAAGCATTTCTAGCTATCTCTTTCTCTAGCAACTTTGTCCTCAGAAATCACTTCTATTATTTACCTATTCAGCAATTATTCGCTTACCACACGAAGAAGATAAGTTTACATTCATCTCCTTTGCCCCAAATATATGGCAATGTTAAATTAGCCATATCTCACCAACCAAATCTTGTCAATGTAAAGTGGCCTGAGATGCACATTTAAATGTTATTCTTTGCAAACAAAACAAAACAAAAAGTTTTGAAATACTTGTAGCTTAAAATGTCTGAAAGCAAATAGTCAACTCTTGTATAAATCTTTTTTTTTTTTTTTTTTTAATTTCAAAAGCCTTTTTTTCCTCCTTTCTCCCAGCATTTCTTTTCCCATCTGGTGATAGTACTGACTTCCCTGGGTTCATGGGATAGCATTCTGCACATCCTCACCCCCCCAAGGATTGGGTGCTGTGGCTCAAGCTCGGCCAATAAGGAGCTGTCTATTTCCTTTAGGACGACAAGCTGAGGGAATGTGGTCTCAGGCTTGTTAGCAGTCCTGGCTTCTGCATCACAACAAGTCTGTAAGAAATCCAAGATAGAAGAACCAAAAAGGACAGCATGTGGATGGTGGGGATTTCCTGAATCTAGGCCACAGCCAAGTCTTCTAGACCTGTGCTTTTTCATGGCTCGTTCCCCAAGCCACTAGATCTTTTCTACGGGAAATTGAGCACCATGCTGAGCTACACAGACTGTGGGGCAGTGCTGTGCAAGGTCGTCCTTGCCCGCATGGCGCGAACACTTTCTCAAAGGAGGTGGAATGTGAACAAATACTGAGAAAAAGAACATGTTAAGAAGAAAATAAATACAGTGGCGAATCATTAAAAACAGAGGACTCTACTTAGAAAAAAAATGATTGGAGTTGATTTCGTCAGACAGAAGTTTTGAAAGCCAAGCCCTTAAAGATGTTACACAAAGTAACTTTAAAAACATACAAGGGCTGGCTTCACAGTCCAGCAGTGCAGTAATGTGCAGAGGAAGCTGGGCTCCACATGTCTGACCCCACTTTGAATTCAGTCCTTGTGTGCATGTCCAGTATCCTGACAGGAATGGAGTCATGGAAGAAAGACGGATGGCAGCAGGCCCCCGCTGGTATGTGCTTTTGCTCTCTCTCTAGTGGGTGTGCATGTGACCCCTGGAAAAAAGAACATTGTCATTGATATGCTTCGCAAGTATAGTTTTAGTCTTCTAAAATGTTTACTGCTTTTTTTGATTAGTAACACAATGATGCTACTATGAATAGCTAACA
The DNA here is from genome assembly GCF_000334495.1 of Tupaia belangeri chinensis. Taxonomy (NCBI): domain Eukaryota; kingdom Metazoa; phylum Chordata; class Mammalia; order Scandentia; family Tupaiidae; genus Tupaia; species Tupaia belangeri. Next base: position 2,963,008 of record NW_006160010.1, read on the forward strand.
TTTATTTATTTATTATTTTTAAATTTTGCCATTGGGCATGTACATGAGAGACAGAGAGAGAGAGAAACTGAGGAAGCTCTCCCCAGGGGGAAGGCCTCACCACAATCCCTTCTCTGTCAGTCTCCTTTCAGGATTTAGGGCACACACGCACATGTACCCAACATGTTTTTCAAACCACCAGATACAGGATTTGAAACAGTTTGGTAAAGATGTGGGATCCAGCTGCCTTATCCATCATGCTAACCTGCTAACATTTATATCGATTGCTATTTATGTCCCAGTCACTGCTAAATAAGTTTTATCTACCCCATGTAACTTTCAAACTTCTATCAAATTTGAATTATTACTGTCATAATTTTATAGATGTGGAGACAGAAGCATGCAGATATTAAATGCTACCTAGTAATCAGAAGACACAATGTCTGATTTCCAAAAGTCCTTTTGTAGCATTCAACACTATCTTCAGACTTGCTGCTACATTTAAGACATGGCAAATATGTATTATGTAGAAAAAGAAAAAATCCCTCCTTCCTTAGTATCATCTCTTTCTATTAAATATCCTTAAGCATTTGGTATATGCACTATATTCCTATATAAAGAAAACCATGCTTTTTAATAGCCTGTGATCATTTTATTCACACCATATACTTTGTAAGACATGCCTATAACTTAATTTGTTTTTAAAATATACTTACATACTCAATATACTTAATTTTTTTTATGTTTAAAAACTAAATTTTATTCAACTTGAACACTTTTCCAAAATGTACACAGAATTACACAGTCAGACCATTCCTTTTTTTTTTTTAAGGGTTGAAATGTTTTAATACTAGCAGTTGTAGAATTTCTCTATAAGCAGTTTTGCCTCCTAAATTCTTTCATAGCCAGCCTTTGCCAGCTACCTGAACATCACAAGGCAACTTTATCCAATAGCCTCATACTTTAAAATTGAGTGGAGCTTTTCAACTAGAGAAACTATCATCTTCCTCTAGTCCTAGTCTCTGCTAGCCTTCCAGGTATTGCACACATGGGAAGAAAATCTACCTTTTAAGCACTTAGAAGCACGGCACGAGTGAAGGAAGTAAACCGGAACCATAAATATTTAGAGAGCTCTCGCTGAATGTCACTCACATACACTAGGCTCTAGAAACTCAAGAGTAGATAAGGTCACTGGGGTTTCAGTCCTCAAAAAACTCAGTATGACAGCAAAAGGAAGTACCATTTTGCATTTTTGTTATTGTTTAACCTCTTGTGATAACAGATATTCAGGTAAAGAGGTATGAAGAGCGATATCACCTCCCTACCTTTTTCCTTCTCTCCTCCCCCCTTCCCTTCCTTCCATCTTTTCTTTCTTTCACTTTTGTCATTTCATGACTAGGGATACATCTCTTGGTAAAATATCTCTGAACAATGATTGAGAAAAATCTTGAGTTTTCCTTAGCTGCACTTAGATCCAAAGGGCACTTTCTTTGTCTGTAATGAGTTTGATTTAGGAGAAACAGTGTTTTGGCTTGGGTGGCCAAACCAAATATTCTTGGAAGCTGGACTGTCATTAAGTGTGAAAATTCTGTTGCAAAGCTCTCAAGGTTACATTGCGGCAACACACAGCCTTGGACTGCCAGGAAGAAAGACAGTTCATAAAGGGCTTTAAGATGAGCACATTTTGCTGACCAAAGCAGAAGTCTTCAGTATCGTTTTCCCTTCAACCTCAAATCATTATAGGCTTCAAGAGTATATTTATTACTCAGCTTGTGAGATGCAACCTGGAAGGCTGAAATAGTGTCAGTGATGACTTCCATGTCTCTCGCTGTGAGTATTTGAAATCTTCACAGGGATGAGGTCCTTTCTTGGATTATTTTTTCCCCCACAAAGTCTCTAGAACCACTTATTTCATTTTCTTAAGGGCAAGGTAACAAGGAGCTCATCACTCCATAGCTGTATTGCCACATGCAGCTTCTTTGATAAAACTGCCAGGAAAGGAAATAGTATCCCCACTAATGTACCCATGCTTTCAAAGGCATCTTGTAGGACTTTGACGTTCCTTGATATGAGCTGATTTTGCTTCTTGGTTCTACCATGCCATCTAAATACTCCTTTGTCTGTTTTAGTGCTTTATTAAACTTGTGCCAGGCAAGAGTCTGTGCACTATCTTTTTTCAGACTTAAAGTGAACTTGAGGTAGTTATTATTATTATGTTTCTTTAATAGATGAGACGACAGCAATCTAAAAGGCTGGCCTTAGTTGTAAAGACACATAGTCATCAAACAGAGGAATAAGGACTTGAGCCAGGGAATCCAGAGTCCTAATATAAATAAATATGGTACCAGGTATATGGAAAAAAAGACAATCTTTTAAATTATTTTATAGGTAGAAAGTCTTGGGAAAATAGTGGTTTATTACTTACATACCACAACGATATGAAACTAGAATTTTAAACACATTCTTACTATCATTTGATGATATGCTCAGTGAGAGAAGTAGTCAGTGGACATTCTAAATTCATGTGCACCCATGTCTACTTCTCTGATCTTGGGCCTCAGTGCCTGCATGTGAGAAATGAAAGGTGGAATTTTGGTTCCAAAGACTTTTCCAAACATAAATATAAATATTTAAATCAGATTGTTTTAAACTCATAAAAGTTGACAGTCTTGCAGTCTATTCCCAGATGTGCATATGGGAGCAGCAATACAGTAATCTGTAGGAGATTAAGTTGTACCCACTCATATAGTGGATGAGTTTGAGTTTATGGGTCTAAATTAAAGAGTGAGATTACTGCGCATATCAAAATTGGTTTCTACATGCAAGTAAAATCAGGGAGTGAGAGGCTGTCTCTATTAGAGTAAGCAACAAGGAATCAACCTGGATTCCATTTCTTTCAGTTTAGTGATTTTTGGTTTGTTTACTTTCTGCCAAATATAACTTAAAATTAAAGTAATAATTTTAAAGTTATTGCTTTAAAGCAAAGGAAGAAAAGAGTCTCTGTGGGGAAGTGTTTCCCTAGAGTCTTCCTAATACTGATTAACACTAGTTTTTGAAATGTTAATTAGTTTTGAGCTTAACAGCTAGTCATTGTCTAAAAGGGCATGGAGCAAAACTTTTTCAAAGTGTGGACTAAGGAGTCTTTAACTCCTTAATGCCAAGGACTGGCCATTTACTCCTTTGCTGGCCACTGAACCATGAGGATGCCAGCACTGATTAGCTGTGGTGATTAGCAGGCTGACATTAGGACCAGAATCACTTGTCTTTTCCTTATATTGACAGACTGCCTAAAGAATTTTCTAACTTTTATCAGTGCAATGCATTCCATTTTGTTGCATTATGAAACTGATATTTTAAAAACTCTACTATAGACGATGAATAAGTTTAATACAATGTATATGATTTTTGAAATAAGATCTAAAATTACTACTGTATGTCAGTGATTGTTCATTTCATTTAATTGGTATAATGGTAGAAAATAAACCTTTTTATTTCTTAGGTGTCTTTGAGACTATATTTATTACTCCATCTAAATCTGTGACATATTAATTTCATACATTTCTATGATTTATCAGTAGAATAGCATGCTCTTAATAAAATATTCGCTACAAACTTCATAAAAGAGAAAAATTCTTATGGAAAAATACATCTTTACAGAGAGGCATTTAGACATTTAAATAAGACAATAGAAATTGGAAAAGTGGTAAAATAATAAACACTTGCTCCACTCAATGTTTGTTTATAAAGCAAATATCCACATATCTAGTTGGACATTCAGCATTATTTATTCCATTTTTTCTACTCTGGAACTGAAAATTTAAAAATTCAAAGTCTTAGAATTCAATCAGTTTGTATTTGAAATGCTCTTTCTCCTCTATGATAGTTATTTTGCCTTCCCTCTTGATTACTTAGGCATATGATTTTTTTTCTTTCAACATTTGTATACAACTTAATTTCTTTAACAATATTTGGAATATGAATCTAGTCTTACACAAACTGAAAACTACATGAAATGCAGTATTCTATTCATGAAGAGATGACAAGGAGGACAAACAGAAATTAGAATGTGAAGGGAAAACTGAAGCAGAGCAGTAGGAGAATAAAAAGAGAAGATGAATCTTTGTGATGCTATAAAATTTCTTCATTTTTTTTGTTTTGTTTTGTTTTTTATTAGGTTTTTGCCTTAAGACACATGTACTCACTAGAGAGAAAGAAAGTGAGAAATCTCCCCCTTGGGGGGGATGGCCGTGCCACAATCCCTTCCCCTCTGTTCTTCTCCTGAGAATTTGGCACGCATGTGCACAAACTTGGTGTGATTTTTAGGTCATAGGATGCGGGGCTTGAACTGTAGTCATCCACGTGGGAGTCTAGCCCCTTAACCACCATACCACCTGTTTGTCCCAGACTTATTTTTAATTAATTAATTTATATTTTTAATTTGCTATAGAGCACATTGGCTTTCCAGAGAGAGACAGGTAGAAAAAGAGAGGGAAGGTGACAAAAGTATCTCCGGGGTGGGGGTGGGGGGGAGATGGCCCTGACACAATTCCTTCTCATCCACTTTCCTCTTGGGATTTTGGACGCACAGACACACGAACATACACACACACACACACGTGCACCCAGCATGATTTTCAAGTAGCCCTGTTAGGACTTGAGCTGCACAGTCAGCCATGTGGGACCCAGCATCTTAATCACCAGCTGACCTGATAACTTTCTTTGTAAAAATCCTTAATAATGTGATTTTTCCTTTCTTTACAAATTACATTGAAGTGAATCTTTATTTTATTTTATTTTATTTTATTTTTTGTATCTCTTTCCTTAAGCCTTATTTGTCATTATTATTGCAGTTTTCCAGATTTTAACCCAGTTTCTGAATCTATGTGTGGGTCTTCTTTTTTGTAAATGTTAATATGCGTTCTTTACTGTAGGATTCTGTGCTTCAATTTTCATCTTCTTGTGTTTTTCTCAGCATTCCATGACATTTGATAGATTTGTTAATATTCAGGTTTTTTTTTTTTTTTTCAGCACTAATAAAGATGCTATAGAAAACTAGACCGAGCTCAATACAAGGCCCACTGAGTTTGGCACTGCAGATGGCATACATGATGAACTTACTGGAGAGACTCAAACTCTTCTTCAGGAACCACTCAAATCTGAGATGCTTAGAGGAAGAGAAAGAGCTAATGGATACACAGTACAACAACTCGATTGTGTGACCTGTTTCCACCATTTTGTCAGTGTGCTTACAAACTGCATTACTCATGGGCCTTACATTACATTATGGTACTCTGTTACTCATACTACGTGGGGTACAAATGTTTAAACTTTCCCTTCTAGAACTGGAAGGGTAAAAAAAGAATCACCAAGTTATTCAATTACCTAACTAAGCTATAACCTACATACCATGTTAGATAAATGGTCATTTTCTGAAATAATTGTTACATGTACATCAAGATTGTTTTCTTTTTATACCATTAAACCCTTCGGCTCACACTTCATTGAGCTTAAAATAACAATAAACAGAACTATCAACAGTATACTAGCAAATCTGCAGAAGGCGTTAATGCATGTATGCACGTATGAAAGAGCAAGAGACACAGTAGTTAACGTGCACCATTGCAAAATTATTAAAGTGTTCTTTTAATTTTGCAAAGTTCTCTTTTATAAAGTTCTCACTTTTAAATACTTCAAATACATTTCTGTCTTGAAAGGAATAATTTCCTAAGCAACCTTTTATTTACTGTTTTTGAAACCAAGTACATATCTAGTGAGAAGCCTTTGCTGTCAGTCAAAGTGAGTCTGAGTATGTGCTTTACCACTGATGCCCATGAGACCTTGGGCCAGTTACTTTACTTCTTGGTTCACCATCTGGAATGTGAAAATAATAGCACAGATTCAAAATGCAAATGAGCAAAAAGCCCTGCATTTGGCCAAATAAGGGAATCATATGCCGTCTGCCTAGGATAAACTGCCCACT
>NW_006160010.1:2968997-3003997 GCF_000334495.1 Tupaia belangeri chinensis
ACTCTTTCCTAAAACAGTGACTTTTATAGTCCAGAAAGTCACCAATCTGCTGTCCAACCTGCTTTTCTCAACACCTCCAAAGCACTTATATTTTCAAGTTCATGAGGTTTTAAATAAAGCTCCATGTAAAAATTACCTGACACTGGTAGCCAGAGTATTCAATGTTTAGATAATCTATCCAGACAATTTCCTTTTATGGATAGATTTATAAGTAAATACATAATAAGAATATTGATATGTTAACTTACAATGAAGCTGAAGGTTATATATCCCAAGCAGGGACCAGACTATCCCTATTTGCAGATAGAGTGAAGCAAAATGATCACTGCGAAATTTCTTTGTAAATATGGAAATCGAAACAAGGGGGGATTAGACTGACCTAATGTCTCAACATCATCATGCTAAGTCTTATGATAAAGAAGCTATCTTTCAACAGAAATTATATTAATAATGTTGGTAACCAGCATTTATGGAATACTTCTATGTGTCAAGCACTATTCTAAGTAATGTGAATTAGTTTAATATTTATAAAAACTCTTCTAAGAAGTTCTATTATTATATCTATTTTTTAATGAATAAACTAGCATAGAGAGGCTAATTAACTTGCTCCAGATCACATAGTAAAAAAGAGGCAGGGGAAAATAACTTTACCATGAGGCCTACATTCTCAGTCATCTGTTACTTAGAAGATTCTGGAAAATTTTTGGTTGTGAAGTATTGCCAATATCTGCTCATGATTCTAAATTTTAATATATTCCCAGATGTTGATTCCTCCTTTATATCAACATATACTCTTTAAATGTGGCTTATTTCATTTTTTTCTGATCAATATTTATTGAGTGATGACCATGTGTCAGAATCTCTACTAGGTACTATGACAATGGATGATGGGAAAAACAAAAATACTTGCTTTCACAGAACTTAAAGTCTGTTAGCTCTAAACACTAAATGTAGGAATGAATAGATAGAACTAATACAGAAGGTAATTGGGTGGTGAAATAAAAATAGAGTGCAAAAATAGAGAACCCAGATGGAAACCTATTTTATCTGAGGTAATTGAAGAAGAATTTTCTAAGTAAGTGACAGTTAAGCCCATATCTGAGGAAAAGAAAGCAACAATTATACAAAGACACAGGGAAAAACACTTCCAACAAGAGAGAAGAATAAGTGCAAAGAGTTGGATGCAAAAGAAAAATGAAGAGTATGAGAGCATTCTAGGTGTTTAATCTTCTCAACGGGTTCACAGGCAAATGTTGCAGGATGGAGAACCATTCTCATTTTTGTATATCTCTACTCCAGTTTCAATATTTTAAAGGAAATAGGGAAGTTGTAAAAAGATAGTTTGCCCAAATTAGTAAAATAAATATGCTAATTTTAAAAAGACATATCCAGAGAACTAGGGATATAGAAGATAGAAAGTAAAATGGATGGAAAAAGATAAGCCAAACACTACGTAAGGACGGCCAATATAGCTATAGCACACTCAGACTAAAAGAGACTGAGATAAAGCATTACTAGTAATAAAGATAGCCATTACACACTGTTAAAATTTTAAATTAACCAAGAAGGCAGAGTAATCCTTAAACTACTATGAAAGTAAAATTTAGATTGCTAATATATAAAGCAGAAATCATATATAACCAACTGTGAAAATTATTAAATCCAACATAGTAGAAGGAGAGTTTAACATACCTCTCATTCTCACTTTTTTAAAAATTTATTTAATTTTCTTTATTTATTCACTTATTTTCATTTGACGAGAGAGAGAGAGAGAGAAAGAGAGAGAGAGAGAGAGAAAGTGGGAAAGTAGGAAAGCAATCCACCAGGTCCAGGACTTGAACCGTGGTCGGCCATATGGGAGTGTCCAGCGCCTTAACCACCACGCCACCTGCCAGCCCCTCGTTCTCACTTTTATACAAAAGATTAAATAGCCAAAAATGCAAACAGATCTGGGGCCAGCAAGGGGTGTGGTGGTTAAGGTGATGGCCTGCCACAAGATCTCCTGCGGTTGGAGTCTTGGACCTGGTTGCTTGTAAATCATGCTGGGACTGTGTGTGTGCGGGTTCCCAAAATACCAAGGGGAGAATGGAGGAGAGGAGATTGCAAGATGACCATTTGTAAGGTGGCATCACTCATGGGGGGATGACTTCTCACTTTCCCTCTGTCTGTCTTATTCTGTCTATTTCCAGTAAGTGCCTGTGCACTAGGGCAAAAACCAAACACACACACACACACACACACACACGCAATTCAAACAAATGGAGCAATGTCACATAAGTTAATAAGCCTGCATATAATATATCTGGCAACATCAACATTTGGAAAAATATATTTCCCTTCCTCTCTATCTTTCTAAAATACAAAAGATTTGCAAGAATCAGTCATAGTCTAAGCCAATAAAATGTCTAAAGAAATTTAAAAGAATTGATAGACTATTTCTTAGTCACAATTTCCTTTTATGGATAGATTTATAAGTAAATACATAATAAGAATATTGATATGTTAACTTACAATGAAGCTGAAGGTTATATATCCCAAGCAGGGACCAGACTATCCCTATTTGCAGATAGAGTGAAGCAAAATGATCACTGCGAAATTTCTTTGTAAATATGGAAATCGAAACAAGGGGGGATTAGACTGACCTAATGTCTCAACATCATCATGCTAAGTCTTATGATAAAGAAGCTATCTTTCAACAGAAATTATATTAATAATGTTGGTAACCAGCATTTATGGAATACTTCTATGTGTCAAGCACTATTCTAAGTAATGTGAATTAGTTTAATATTTATAAAAACTCTTCTAAGAAGTTCTATTATTATATCTATTTTTTAATGAATAAACTAGCATAGAGAGGCTAATTAACTTGCTCCAGATCACATAGTAAAAAAGAGGCAGGGGAAAATAACTTTACCATGAGGCCTACATTCTCAGTCATCTGTTACTTAGAAGATTCTGGAAAATTTTTGGTTGTGAAGTATTGCCAATATCTGCTCATGATTCTAAATTTTAATATATTCCCAGATGTTGATTCCTCCTTTATATCAACATATACTCTTTAAATGTGGCTTATTTCATTTTTTTCTGATCAATATTTATTGAGTGATGACCATGTGTCAGAATCTCTACTAGGTACTATGACAATGGATGATGGGAAAAACAAAAATACTTGCTTTCACAGAACTTAAAGTCTGTTAGCTCTAAACACTAAATGTAGGAATGAATAGATAGAACTAATACAGAAGGTAATTGGGTGGTGAAATAAAAATAGAGTGCAAAAATAGAGAACCCAGATGGAAACCTATTTTATCTGAGGTAATTGAAGAAGAATTTTCTAAGTAAGTGACAGTTAAGCCCATATCTGAGGAAAAGAAAGCAACAATTATACAAAGACACAGGGAAAAACACTTCCAACAAGAGAGAAGAATAAGTGCAAAGAGTTGGATGCAAAAGAAAAATGAAGAGTATGAGAGCATTCTAGGTGTTTAATCTTCTCAACGGGTTCACAGGCAAATGTTGCAGGATGGAGAACCATTCTCATTTTTGTATATCTCTACTCCAGTTTCAATATTTTAAAGGAAATAGGGAAGTTGTAAAAAGATAGTTTGCCCAAATTAGTAAAATAAATATGCTAATTTTAAAAAGACATATCCAGAGAACTAGGGATATAGAAGATAGAAAGTAAAATGGATGGAAAAAGATAAGCCAAACACTACGTAAGGACGGCCAATATAGCTATAGCACACTCAGACTAAAAGAGACTGAGATAAAGCATTACTAGTAATAAAGATAGCCATTACACACTGTTAAAATTTTAAATTAACCAAGAAGGCAGAGTAATCCTTAAACTACTATGAAAGTAAAATTTAGATTGCTAATATATAAAGCAGAAATCATATATAACCAACTGTGAAAATTATTAAATCCAACATAGTAGAAGGAGAGTTTAACATACCTCTCATTCTCACTTTTTTAAAAATTTATTTAATTTTCTTTATTTATTCACTTATTTTCATTTGACGAGAGAGAGAGAGAGAGAAAGAGAGAGAGAGAGAGAGAAAGTGGGAAAGTAGGAAAGCAATCCACCAGGTCCAGGACTTGAACCGTGGTCGGCCATATGGGAGTGTCCAGCGCCTTAACCACCACGCCACCTGCCAGCCCCTCGTTCTCACTTTTATACAAAAGATTAAATAGCCAAAAATGCAAACAGATCTGGGGCCAGCAAGGGGTGTGGTGGTTAAGGTGATGGCCTGCCACAAGATCTCCTGCGGTTGGAGTCTTGGACCTGGTTGCTTGTAAATCATGCTGGGACTGTGTGTGTGCGGGTTCCCAAAATACCAAGGGGAGAATGGAGGAGAGGAGATTGCAAGATGACCATTTGTAAGGTGGCATCACTCATGGGGGGATGACTTCTCACTTTCCCTCTGTCTGTCTTATTCTGTCTATTTCCAGTAAGTGCCTGTGCACTAGGGCAAAAACCAAACACACACACACACACACACACACACGCAATTCAAACAAATGGAGCAATGTCACATAAGTTAATAAGCCTGCATATAATATATCTGGCAACATCAACATTTGGAAAAATATATTTTCCTTCCTCTCTATCTTTCTAAAATACAAAAGATTTGCAAGAATCAGTCATAGTCTAAGCCAATAAAATGTCTAAAGAAATTTAAAAGAATTGATAGACTATTTCTTAGTCCTAAAAATATTACACTAGAAAATAACAATTAAATATTGACAGTAAAAAAACTTAAAATATGTTAGAAATTGAATTAAAAACTAATTCATGTATCAAGAAGGAATTATAATGAAAATGACAAAATACACAGAAATAATAAATATGTAAATAGTTCATGACACTTGTTAGAAGCAGAAACAAATGGTTCAGAAAGGGAAAACTATTTGTTTAAATATTCATATTAATATAAATAAATGTGAAAGTAAATCAGGTAAGAAGTCAGAAAAAGAAAAAAATAGGTGGGACCAGCAGATAGAATAATGCTTACATTGCTAGATTCCCACAGGGCTGATGGTGGTTTGAGTCCCAGACCTGGCAGTTTGAAACACTCCAGGTATGTGTGTGTGCATGCCCAAAATCCGGAGAGGAGAACAGAGGAAAAGGGATTGTGATGTGACCACCCCCTTTGGGGAGTAATTTCTCCTTTTCTGTCTCTTTGTCTCATGTTCTAAAGAAAATAAGTCTTGATGCCCAAAATCCGGAGTAATGGCTATGTCGCTGGACTCCCACGTAGTCAACAGCGGTTCGCGTCCCGGACCCAGTGGCTTAAAACTCACGCCGGGTGCGTGTGAGTGCGTGCCTAAGATCCTGAGAGGAGAATTGAGGAGAAGGGATTGCGGCGTGACCATCCCCCCTGGGCGTGATTTTTTGCTTTCTGTCTCTCTGTCTCTGTCTGTCTGGCGAGCGCATGCACCCTATAGCGAAAAAAACCTCTCAAAAAAAAAAAAAAAGAAAATAAGTCTCTCTCAAAAAAGAGAGAAGCAAAAATAAATAAAAGGAAGTAAAGGAAAATGAATAATAAGTATCAATGAAATAGGAATCCAATATTAAATGGAGAATATCAATAAAGTCAAAAATACTTCTTATAAAAGTATAATAAAATACAAAAACCTGGGCCAGCCCCTGGACTCATCATTAAGGTGTTTGGATCATACATGTCTGACCATACCACTTGAATCCTGGAACTCATGGCTTTAGAAACATACCAAACATGTGTTCCTATGTGTCCCAAATCCTGAAAGGAGGGAGAGATGGAGGAGAAGGGATTGCAGCATGACCATTCACCCTGGGGGTTGATTTTTTACTTTCTGTCTCTTTCTCTCTCTCTCTCTCTCTCTCTCCCTGTCTCTTTGTCTTTCTTGGGTGAGCACATACACTCTGGGAAATTAAAAATATATACAGCAATTTCTGGAATCAAAGGAAGAAATACATACACACATCAACGATATTTCGTATGAAAAAGAAAACATAATTGCAGCTGCAGTGGAGATAAAACGTGTAGAAGAATATCATAAAAATACTTACTAAATTTGAAAATTAGGTGAGATGGACTCATTCTTAGAAAATTAGACATTACTAAATCTGACTCCAAGGATAGGTTGAAAACTTGACTGATCTGGTTAGCAGTATAAAATGTTCTCATTTCAGGAGAAATGTGTTTTTGGGAAAACTCTCTTGGTAGGAGAAGGAAACAGGAAAACAAGGGGGTGGTGGGTGAACCAAATTGTGGTCTGAGGCAAAGTCTAACTTTAGTGCCATCTGCAGGGTGAATTGGAAGTGTAAGGCCCACTGGCTTACTGCTGAAGTAAGAAGGGTGCGCTTTCGTATTCTAGTATTTTGTGGCTACCTGTAAGTTAGAGCCCAATTTGCTAGCTGTTCTAACTGAACTGGCTAGGGATAGCCAAGGCCAATTCTCTGGTAGGGAACCAGCCCAGAAAGGACCTGAGTAGAGCACCAGAAGTATGTTAGAGAAGATTTTGTACCTCTGGAAGTCTTCCCAAAGTCCAATCATGGAGATCTGGAGTGATGTGTCGCCTGGGTGCTGGAGAAGACCCTGATTTGAAGAGTATTATCTGGATGCTAGGCAAATTTATCTGTAGACACTTTCAAAACAAATCTTATTCTCGTGTTTCTGTTCATTACAGAGAAAGATACATCAGAAAATCATCTTGGTGACTGCTTCAAATGCAGGCAGAAGAGCCTAAATGGACTAATGGAAGTTTGGGTATTATCCTAGCAAATTCTGTCTTCTAACTGTTACTTCACCATTACGCATGTAAGTGGATGGCAAATGAAACTCTTTTATCTCAATTTCGGGTAAGACGAAGTTCAAGAACAAAAGCGTTGGTGTTGTCTCTCATATATTGGGTGTGAGGAATTTCTAATATCTGCTCATGACTCTCAATTTTGATATTTTTCCAGATGTCTCCTCCTTCTCTGTATTGAAATATTTTCTTTAAATATGACTTATTTCATTTTTTCCAACCAATATTTACTGACTGACTACTGTATGCCAGGATCTGTGCTAGATATTGTGACAATGGGTGATGAGAAAAATGAAAATACTTGTTTTCAAAGAACTTAGAGTCTGTTAGCTCTAAACACTGAACTCAGGAATGAATAGTTTCTGAAGACATAGGCTAGACTTGTTAAGAGGGTACCTCAAATGTGGTGGGTGTACTGTTCATCCAACACTTACAATCAAATAATAGAAGGTTGAAGTCATATAGCGCTAGAAAGAGAAATGATTTTGGAGAAAAACATCTTAGAATGCTTTAAACCTTTCCAGCCCCCTTTTAAAAATAGTGCATAAGCCTTACTCATGGAAAAATGAGCAGAGGCTACTTTTTCCTCAGTTCAAGACCACAGAGCAGGCTTTAAGGGGGTTATACAGGTAGGTTGCATTGTGATCACTAGAAATAGTAACATGGTCAACTAGTATCTGACTTTCATTAAGAAAATCTAAACAGGAGAGTCAGTATGACTCTGAGTCTGAAGAGCACAGAAACAGATACATAAGACACCAACTGTTCTCGGACCACCTACAGAAAAGATGACTGCGGTGTGGACAACTTGAGGAAGCCGAGGGCCACCTGAAATGAGACTCTGTTCAAGATAGCCATGTGAAGGGAGAATGGTCTTGACAAGAAAGAGTTCATGTAAGGACACACAGGAGGCAAGTATTGGCGTCCTAATAGAAAAATACTATCCTCAGACTATGAGAGTTGCATTTAGAAGTTCCCCCAAAACATTTCTATTTTAAATATAAAAGTAGCCCAAGAGGGAACCAGCAGTTAGTGTAATGGCTATGTCGCTGTACTCCCACATAGTCGACTGCAGTTTGCGTCCTGGACCCAGGCTTAAAACTCATGCCGGGCACGTGTGCGTGCGTGCCCAAGATCCCAAGAGAAGAATGGAGGAGAAGGGATTGCAGCGTGACCATCCCCCATGGGGGGGTGATTTCTTGCTTTCTGTCTCTATGTCTCTCTCTGTCTGTCTGGCGAGCGCACGCACCCTATAGCAAAAATCTCTCTCAAAAAAAAAAAAAAAAAGTAGCCCAAGAGATCAAATGTCAGCTTTAAATATCTCCATAGTGTGGCATACAATAGTGCCCTTTTATAAAACTTTTTTCATAAATCACTCTCTCCACCTATGCAAAACACTGAAGGGATCATAAACCAGGCAACTAAGAGGGGAGAATAGCAATTGGAGCTAGCAAAGAGAATAGAAGGATGATACCCTCCTCCCCTCCATTCAGGCTTCTTCATGTATAGAGATAACAGGGAAAGAAGGAAGAGATGTTATGTTTCATATATGAGCATAAAAGGAGTAGGAATTATTCAATTATCCCACTAGACTCACACTTTAATTTTGGAAATAATACTATTCTTGAGATTAAAAACCCCTGAAGTGGCCTCCCCACTCAAAAATAAGAAAGAAAAGGAAAAAAAAAAAAAGGAAATCTGATAAAGAGTTCATCTAAGTAGTAAGGAATAAATATTCCACAGAATAAATTTGAAGGATCATTGAGCCAAAGAGATATATTTTCCCTTTACTGCTGTATTTGGTTTTATTCATGGATTATGTTCCTCCCTCCAAATTCTTATATTGAAGTCCTATTCTAATTAGGATCTAATTGAAGTATTCAAAAATACTTCTTGATTTAGAAATATTATGAAATAATTGCAACTATTATTCATTAAGACTAGATTATATTACAATAGAATGGCCCCTACTCCAATTAACTGGTGTCTTTATAAAAAAGGAGAAATTTGTACACAGACATACATACAAGGAGAAGCCTATATAAAAATCAAGGTGATGGTCCACAAACCAAAGAGAGAGGTTTCCCCCAGGGTGTTCTGAAGGAACCTGTCAGTCTCAGGCCATTGTAATGCAATACTACAGAGTGGATAGCTTAAACAACAGCAAGTTGGTTCTCACCTTTCTGATGGCTGGAAGTCCAAGAATAGACTTCTGGGACGCCTGGGTCTAGTGAAGACCCTCTTCCTATATTGCAGATGGCCACTTTTTCACTGTGTCCTCACCCGATAGACAGCAAGATCTGGTATCGTAACACTTCTTATAAGGACACAATCTTATCCTGGTGTTCCTACCCTCATGATCTCATCCGAATCTAATTTCTTCCCAAAGCTCCCACCTTCCTCATCAAGTCATTGCGGATAGGGCTTTAATGTAAGACTTCGGGAAGGACATGAACTTGTAATCCATAGCACAACCAACCCAGCCTACACTTCACTTCAGACTCTAGTCCCCAGAGCTAAAATACAACACATTTCTGTTGTTTAAGCCACCTACTTTGTTATGTCAGCCTCACAAACTAATGCAGTTATCCATCTGTGGAGGTGGTAGTTTTAATATAATTAATTAACGTGTTTTAGGTGTTTCCGTTATTAATCATTACAACCTTAGGTTCAGTCATTTTTATCATATTGCTCAACATTGAAAGACTTAACCTTTATGAGTCTAGGTTTTTTTCTGAAAGTAAATTCAGAGAGTTTCACTTCCGTGTTTACAGTCCTCCAGTGGTTCCCAGTTGTAGTGACATCAGTATCAGTCCAGTTCCTAGCGGAGGCCATGAATCCCAAAAACCTGAATATTGCCTATTATCTCTAAACTCAAATCCTTCTCTCACCCCTTCTTTGACCCCTTTAGCCATACTGCCCAAATAATTCAAGTTCATTCTGTTCTCTGACTTGAGAACTTAGCTTCTCTCTCTTATCTTTTAGTACTAACCATTGTAAATAATGAAATCTCAGCTCTTATCATTGATAACCTTACTTGTTTTATATTTTTTCCCGAATTTATTTGTATCTGGTAAAGCGTTGCTTATTAGTTTATTATATATTCCCCTTCTCTTTAGCTTAGAATTTGATCTTCAGAAAAAAGATCCTTTTTTACTTATCCACAGATCTTGAATTCTACATCAGGTTTTATCATCGAATATTTATTCTATAAACTTTTGTGTTCTGAATGTGTTACGAATCATGGCTATGTTGTCCATAATCCTGAAATAGTTGAGAAGACAGAGTAAAATATCATGTAAATTACAACAGCATATTGTACATACATAAAATTTTAAAAATAGAGTCAGCACACTTAAGGAAAAATAGTTAGAAATATTCATCTTTCAAGCAAGCCAGTGACTTGGTGGTTAAAGAGCTAAATCCCATGTGGCTGACCACATGCTTTGAGTCCTAGACTCTGTGACTTGAAGAACATGCCAGACACATGTGCACACATGCCCAAAATCCCAAGAGGGGAGGGGGAGAGAAGGGAGAATGCATGGCCATCCCTCCCTACCCACCCCTGCCAGAGATGCTTATTCACTTTCTCTCTCTTACTTTCTCCTGTGAGTGAACACACTCTGTAGCAATTTTTTTTAAATAAATGATAAGACTAGTAGATGGCATTATGGTCGTGTTGTTGGTTTCCCAAGTAGTTGACTGCAGTTCAAATCTTGGACATGGCGCACGTGTATGTGCGTGCCCAACATCCTGAGAGGAGAATAGAGGAGAAGGGATTGCAATGTGGCCATTCTCCTTGAAGGTGGAGGGTGATTTTTTACTTTCTGTCTCTCTGTCACTCTCTGTTTCTCCAGCAAGTGCACATGCCCTGCAGCAAAAATCTCTCTTAAAAAATAAAATAAAAATGAGTTATAAAGTAAAAATCCACCTTTTGGTGATATCTAAGGCTTATAGTTATACTTTATAATTCTCAAGCTCACCTATTCAAAAAAGACTAGTAATCACTAACCTTGATGAAATGTTGACTGCAGTTAAAACAAACACTTATTTACCAACATGGAGAAATAATTAGAATGTAGTAGACTTGTGTTAATGAAGGTGTGCGCAAAAATCATGCTGTAGAAACATAGAGTTCTTCAGTCTAACCTGCCTGAAGCACATTGGCTTGCCAAGGTTAACTGCAGCGCTCGAGGAAGGAGAGCTTGCACAGAGGATTCCATCTCACACTTGACTGAGCTCACAGTCTCTCTACAAAGTCACTTGGACACTTCCTGGTACTGTGCTGACCTAATGCCTCCTTAAGCATTTGGACGACACAGACAAGCATTCCCTACTCCCTGCAGGAGAAAATTATTGGGACCTTAAATCATCCCTCATAAATAGGATTCCCAAACCGGATCCATTATTATCCTGAAGCCTGGACTGGATACTTTGAGAAAACAAACTCTTGGGTTATGTTTCTGAATGGAATGGCCTTCCTAATTTCTGTACAATTTGCTCCTCCAAATTAAAGCTATTACAAACTGCTAGTGGCCTCTGGTAAAGCACATGGTGACGTGGAAAATGTGTCTTTCTATTCTGTATCTGTACTGGTTTTCCTGCATATTTGAACAAAACCTAGGAAATAGTAAAGGAATCCATCCAAAGATCAGGCTAAATATCCAACTGTACATCGCCAGTCTCAAGGTGGCATTTTGGCATGAAACTCAATTTTCTCTTAGAAAAATTTGCATTGGGATTATGGGCTAAATGTTCTCAAAGTGCCTAAGCTATAATTCTTTATGAGACTACACTTTGGCATTTAACTACAGCATATGCAAGCCTAACTTACAGGCTCAAGCGTTACGTTTATCCAAATTCTCTGCGCGATGGCAGCCAACTTTTAATGAAAAGCATTGCTCTAAGACATGATTTACTTGCTCTGTGCGCTTTTTTTATCCTAGAGGAATTTTACTTTACGTTAACTATAACCTAAACTTTTGCTTAGACTTCTGCTGTCAATGAAAACACTCTTAGTAAATCTCCAATCCTCCCACAGGTTCAACCCTATGCAAAACATAAAATAACAATAAATCTGACTTGTTTTGTTTGCTGCTACAATAACAGCTTTGACTAGATAGAATTATCTCTGTGTGGTAGGAAACTTATCTTTCGAAGTCCATTGGATGAGTGTCCCTTATGGGGAACCACACTGCACTGGAACAAAGCCTAGCAAGACAAAGAGAAAAAGAAAAGAAAAAGAAGAGAAATGTCTAAAGGAAAAAATAATGAGAGAAAACAAGTGGAGGAAGAGAGAAAAGTAAGGCTACTAGAAAGTGCAGAAGCTGCAGTATCTGTATATAATGTGGCTCTAATACTACATTGGTCAGCAACTATAATGTAAAAGGTAATGTGTAAGAGTTTTTATATGCTTTTCTGAACTATAAAGGGAGTGTGAGTGGATTTTAAACATTTTGATTAGCACCACGAAGATTTTAATGCTTTATTTAAACAGTTTGCTATAGGGCAAACACATTTGGTAGACAAGTAAAATGAAAGCACGGGCATCAGTTTCTCTGTTTTCTATTAAGTAATGTTGCGAAGTAAGCAGAAGTTGGATTCAGATATCAGATAATTATCTCCACACTGTGTGTCACAGTAAATAATTTTAATTGGTTTAACTTCAGGGACCATTACTGGCCTAATTAGAAACATGAAAAGGCTACAAGTATTAGGAAATATCCTGAAGGAATGAGAACATTAGCAATTCTGTCAAGCCATTTTTAAAATAAGTACACAGTAGCAGCCACATTTCAGTGAAAGGCAGGGTACTTGAAAGGTGCTTTTAGGAAAACAGTGCTGGGAGTTTGTAATAAGAGAACTGTAATAGGAAGCATGGAGATCGGATAACAACAGGCTGACACGCATGCCATTTCTGTGTGAAAAATATACTAATCTTCTTCCAATTGCTGTTCTTAAAAGATGTGAGCCAATGTTTTCAAAATAAAGGATTGAGAATTGACTTTGGGTAAACCCGTATCAAGAAGATATGGACTTCTGGGATCAACAGTTAGCGTAATGACTATGTCACTGAACTCCCATGTAGCCGACCATGGTTCAAGTCCCGGACCTGTTGGCTTAAACTCACGCTGGGCGCGTGTGCGTGCGTGCCCAAGATCCCGAGAGGAGAATGGAGGAGAAGGGATTGCGGCCTGGCCATCCCCCCTGGGCGGGGAGCGCTGTCTCGCTTTCTGTCTCTCTGTCTCTCTCTTTCTGGCGAGCGCATGCGCCCTATAGCAAAACCTCTCCGAAAAAAGAAAAAGAAAAGAAGATACGGATTTCTTATAAGAGAAAAGGATCTTGGAATAAAAGAGCTTCACCTAAATATTTGCAGTCTGCAGGGAGATGTGAGTAAAGGACCACATCACATGATTGTTATGATCCCTTCTTCACTTCGTTTTTCCAAGTTAATGAGAACCAATGGCTACTATGTGAAGCATACATATACGTTTCACATACTGCATTATATGACATAGTTCTTATTTAGAAAGTGGCCGTATTTTACATGAAAAGTGAGGTACTATAATTATTGTCAAAGATTTTGTTTAGAAAAAGAAAAAAAAAAAACTCTCAGCACTTTCAAACATGCAGTGCCCTACCTAGTTCAGAGTGAGATTTTTCAGTTACATCATTAAAGATATGTAGAATGTCATAAAATGTTGGAATGACAAACAATTTTAAGAACTTCTTATTGAGACTTAATAGGTAAAATTTTGACTTTATAATGTAATCTACATCTTAGCCTTCCATTTCTAAAATTAACAATGGTAGTATTTAACCATTATGTTTGGGATATAGAGGTTTGTTTATTTGTTTTTGGGTTTTTTGTTTGTTTGTTTGTTTTGAGAGTTTTTTTGCTACAGGGCATGTGCGTTCTCCAGAAAGACAGAGACAGAGAGACAGAAAGAAATCACCTCCCAGAGGGAATGGCCATGCCGCAATCTCTTCTCCTCCATTCTCCTCTTGGGATCTTGAGCACACATGCACACGCGCCCGGTGTGAGTTTAAGCTACCAGGTCCAGGACTTGAACCACAGTTGACGTGGGAGTCCAGCCATTAAGCTAACTGCTGGTCCCGGGATATAGAGGTTTTAGAATGGACTGCCCAATCTTAAAGTTACAAAAATTGACCTTTTTTTTTTTTCAATTGTATTTATTTATATTATTTTTGAAAAGTATTATATTATTTAACTTTATTTATTTATTTATTTTTATTTTACCAGCAAGGGACAGAGAGATAGGAAGAGAGAGAGGAAAAGTGAGAAAGCAAGCCAGAACCGTGGTCAGCCATGTGGAAGTCTAGCTCCCTTAACCACCACGCCACCTGCCAGCCCCTGTATTTATTTATTTTAAATGCAAAGGATGGAAAAATAAAACAGGAAAAGAGAGACACGGTGAACTATGGATCATTTGGAAGAAAGCACATAATTACTAGAGAAGAATAAATTGTATAATTTTATATCTACTGATATTTGAATACTCTATCAAATACTGCATACTATTGGTATAATTAGTCATTTAAAAATTAAGAAAATCAGTAGTTAAACGAAAATTTGTCCAAAAAAAAAAAAGTCTGCTATGTAAGAAACCACATCCAAGTTCTCCCCATACATATATGCACAGAGCTTACTTCGTGGACACACACTTACTCAAGAAAAAAAAATCCCATTTTTATAGCCTGTGATGTTACATTGAGTACTCTAAAATAATAGCACCAACTGTCATACTTATTAATATTTGCACAGTTTTAAAGTTTGGCAAATTCTTATTTGACCGATGCATATATCATAATTTAGATTCAAATATTCTTAACAACTTTATAACATATTCTCTCTGCCTTTCTGGAAGAATATATAACATATGCACACAAAGAAAATGAGAATAATTTATATGGAATAATTTTTAGCTTCAGAATACTTTAATCACTTGTGGATTCGTTTAGAGAAATGCACACACAACTGTTGATTATTATAAAATAATACTTACTGCCTGCCCACCAAGCACATGTTTTATATTTCAAATATCTTCCAAATGTCGATGAGGCTGGGGAATGTGGGGGAGAATAAAAATGTGGTTGCTTATACAAATATACACGCTTATATACGTACACAAACATACATACATATGTTCATATATTTCAGCTTTGCCCATATGTTCCGAAAATAGCTGCCTGGAAAATTTGTACCCAACACATCCCACTTTCAGAATAAGGATACAGATGAAAACAAATTTTCCTAGTACCTTAGCTAGTCAAATAGAGAAAGGACTTCAGGCCATTTCATTCTTTTAGGCCACTAGATGTTGTGAACCAACTTTAACATACAAATCCACTACTCAAAATACTAGCAACAACTCTTACATAGGATTATTTCCACTCACCTCTTTATTCACAAAGTAAACTATCGGCACCTTCATTCAAGAATCTGAATAAAAAAATAAAATAGCAACTTCTTTTAGGGGCCATTGTTTCAGAAGTTTTTATCCAAAACATTGAGAGGATTTCTATGTGAAGACCACAATGATTCCATATGTTTTATCCTCCTCTTTTGATCATTTCTACTTTATGCATAGTGATTAAGAGTTTTCAAGCCAGTAGTTGACCTGGAGGCTAAGATGGCTGTATCCCATATGGTTGACTCTGCAACACATGACCCGGACACAGAAGCTTCAAAAATCATACCACGCAACATGACCAGGACACAGAAGCTTCAGAAGTCATACAGCTCACATGTGCTTGAATACCCAAAATCCCTAGAGGAGAATGGGAAAAAAGAGATTGTGGTTTGGTCATTCCCTCTGGGGGATAATTCTCACTTTTCTTCCTTCTCTCTCTATTTCTGTCTCCGTTTCTCTCCAGTGAACCTACATGATATTTTTTAATTAAAAAAATTAAAAGAGCAGTGTTTCTTCTTTTTTTTTAGGGCATGTGCCCTTGCTAGAGAGAGAAGGAGAGAGAGACAAAGTGAGATATCACCCCCTCCCAGAGGAAATGGCCATGCCACAGTCCTTTCTCATTCATTCTGCTCTCAGGATTTTGGACACACACACACACACACACACACACACACACACACACACACGTACACATGTCCAGCATTATTTTCAAGCCACTGGGTCCGGAATTTGAACTGTGGTCAGTCATGAGGGAATCCAGCACCTTAACTGCCATGCCACCTGCTAGCCCCAATAGTTTTCATTATTATAGTACATTACTTTGGTGGGGAATACACCATTGTATTTAGAAAATATGAATCAAGTACATGACAAGGTAATATTTACATATACTTTAGCTCATGTAAAGTATTTTTTACCATCAGATATTACGGTGTTTCTTGGTTTTGTCTATTATGAACAATGCTGTAATGAATATTTTTATGCATACACTTAGGCAAAATCACCTAATTATTTCCTTATTTTTTGTAAGGTAATCACTATATTAAAATCTAACTATATTTTAAATGCTTTTGATTGGTAGTATTGGGTTGTTGGGAAAGTCGCGACTGATTTTTTTTCTGTTTTTCTATGCAAAAACATGGCTTTTCTGACAACCTAATAAATTGATTTTCACCCTCCTCAGCAATATTCCTATTCTCAAATAAATGAGAGTATTCTCTTCATTCAAAATTAATATTTTTGTCTTATATCTTTGAACAGTTCTGGATGAACTCATTTATTTATTTATTCTATTCAAAACAATAGGTGCATATTTCTTTGTGAAAATAAAGCTTATTTTATTCAGTTTCAGAGACATGAATTGAGTCCTTGGAAATACTGTTGTGTTGACATGTCAAGGTGGTCACACTAAGGACAGTAGGTAAAATAGATGAGGAAGGTGTGGCCCCTGTCACTCAGGAAGGAGTTTAATCCCCAAATTAAAAGGCTCATAAATTGAAAGCATCTGTGTTATATATGGATTATCATTTTCAAAATGTTTGTAGTTCATTAAAAAGATCACCAATATTAAGAGTTCTGAATGTTATTTGTCTTTGAAGTTTCATGAGTCCCTTGTGTCCTGATTTGAATGTCTTCAGACATTTAATATTACTTATTCACATTTTTTTTTATTTGAGAGGTTTTTGCTTATAGGGCGCGTGTGCTTGCTAGACTGACAGAGAGAGACAGAGAGACAGAAAGTGAGAAATCATCCCCCAGGGGGGATGTCCAACTGCAATCCCTTCTCCTCCATTCTCCTCTCGGGATCTTGGGCATGCATGCACACGCGCCAGGTGTGAGTTTTTTAAGCCACCAGGTCCGGGACGCGAACCACGGTCGACTACGTGGGAGTCCAGCGACATAGCCATTATGCTAACTGCTGGTCCCAAATATTACTTATTCACTTAACTGGCATTTATTTTATATCCATCATGTGCAAATTTTTGAGAAATGCAAACTCAGTTTAAAAGAACCCTACATACATAAGAAAATGCAAATTATTTTATTAGGTAATATCCATTTAGTCCTATGGTAATGGTATATGTTATAAATATTTCAGAATTTAGATGAATTGGAGTCCACTGTAGCCCAGAAAGGTCATGGAATGTTGGTGGAGGGGTTGATGCTTGCTCTGCAGAGTTAAGAAAGGATAGGATTAGGCTATTGAGCAGGGTCAGTGAGGAGGAAAGGCATAGCAAGGTAGCAATGAGCCAGGCTACTTGAAGGAGAGTGAATAAGTGGAATTCCATGAAAGTAAGCTTATGGAGAAGGAATAATGAAGGACGAATTTGAAAAGTTAGGAGAGAGCCAAATTATAAAGGGGCCAAGTACAGGGTTAAAATGTTTAGTTTTATGTTCCATGTTTTTGAGGTTTTTTGAACAGGATAGTGATTTGTGATGTTTAAGATAGATGAACTTAACAATGTGATACCGAATAGAGTGCAATAATGAAGAGCAAAAAGTAAAGGAATTGTGTAGGTTGTTACTGATATTCTCATATGAGGTAATAGAGAACAAAAATAAGACAATGGCATTGATAATAAGGAAAGTATGGATATCATGAAAAGAATGATGAATTTGGTAACAAATTAGATATAAGATTAAGAGAAAGGAAAACAAGTAATAGAGTACAGAAAGGATTTACCTGACAGATTGTAAAAGTGAAGAGAACCTTATTCCAAATGAATAATTCAAGATTGGAGTCATATGGACTTGCTTTTGACCTCAGGTAAGAATGTGATCTCAGAGTTGGAACTGAAACCAGAGACTAGAGCTGACAGGGGAAGTTAGACCAATTTATTGGGAACCATCATGATAAAAGTACAATCTGCAGTCATGAGACTAAATAAAATCAGCCAAAGAAAGAGGGAAAGATGTTGTAAAATTAGATCTGAATCTTGAAACATTGTGAAATGTTACGATGGTAAATGGGAAGAGAGAATTAAACACATTGGAAGAGGACCTAAGGAGTATGGAAACTTTGGCAGTATTAGTCAGGGAGCCCTAAAGTATTCAGGAGAATTTTTTTTTTTCCCTGCAACATGTGCATAGGACAATGACTAGTGAAAACAATTCTATAGTAATTGTAGATTAGCTGAAGTTATCTTTGATTGTGTTCACTACTAAGACAAAATAGTTCTACCCTTCAGGAGCCTAGTAGGTGTAAATGGTTCTCAAATTACCCAAACCATTTCTCAAATCTTCACTAAGTCTTAAACTTCTTCTAATCCTTCAAATTATACAATTTTACTCTCTCTTTCTTTTTCTTTCCTGGTTCTAGCCAAAAAATTGAAGAGATAAATAACCTGATTATCAAATTAAAAATCAAAAGAGGTAGAGAAAATAGCCATCTAAACCATCTCGAAAAGTTATGAAGAGACCTTTACGAATGTAAGTGGATCCATAGTTCATGAACTCTGATGACTGTGTCTTCAAGTTGCAAATACCTCCTCCAAAACTGATATTAATTAGGATAAACCATAGCCAACATTAGCATAGGAAGTGTCTAACCTGTTGCCCACCACTGTTGAGTTGTTATACCAGTAATACCTGGTCCAGTCATGTTAAAAGTAGAGCACATCTAGAAGGTTTTTAAATTATTCTAGAATTAGAATAAAATTAAGTAAATAATAGATGAAAGAAGACTTGGGGATAAGCCATGGTGGATTAATGGAATAATGGAACCATAGGAGAGAGAACAGGCAGCTCTGGGATTAATGATCATGGAGCTCAAGTTGGGCAGAATAGTGAAAAACAGCTGAACACACTGAGCCAGTGAGAAGGACTGCAAACCCAGTGTTCTTCAAGTACTAAGGTATTGATTATTGGATGCTATGAGTGGAGGTGTGTCAAACAAAGAGAGCAGAGTTTGAGATGGGAAAATTTGGAATTGACAGAACTGTTCCATGGTAAAGAGATGAAAGACATGATTATATTGCTGAGAAGGCTGATACAGAATGAAAATAAAAGTTGAATTAAGGTAAGCAGGGAACTGTGAGGCTTAAGTTACTAATGGGCAACTTGAACATATGTGGAAATTACTGAGAATGATGGCACTACAAAAAATAAACTATGTATTTCTTGAAATTATTCATTAAAGTGAACATTTGAGAAGCAAGAAAATAACTACTATTTAATCATTTTTCCTACTTTTTGTAGGTAGTATATGAAAGTAAAAGATTGTATTTTCTAATAGATTGGAAAATTGGAAGAAAATCAAATTTTTTTCCTGCTCTATTTCTAACACTTTTAATTAATTAACATTATGAAACACTTAGAGGAAAAGATATATTGTGTATTTAACAAAAATAATTTTTCTTCTCTAGACCTCTCAAAGACTGCTAAATGGTGCCTTAGTTACCTGGAGAGGTTGAGGTTTGGCTGTGTTCTCTGTAAGACGAGATACGATGAAAGCTCCAACCATTTGAACCACAGAGTTTGACACTGAATCAAGTGGATGTTTATTAGGAAAAGGTGAAGCAGGAATATTTTTTTGTCACTGTACAAAGAAGAAAGATGTAATGGAGTCCGTGCTTGAGAAGAGGGTCTAAGACACCCAGGAGATGGGGCTGGGTTCATCTAAAAGTATAAGGGAACAAGCTTCAAATATGAAAGTAGTTTGAAGTCTGTTAGAAATAAAGAAAGAATTGAGGAGAAGCAATATGGGAATAAAAATACAGGTCTGAAAATGATGCCATTTTAACTATAATTATGTAGGTTAGATATAAATGACAGATTGTAGAAAATAAATTCAACATAGTTAACTTCTCATTAAAGAATTCATTATACCTGCTAAATGCCTATTTCCAAGTCATTCCAAAACTTATTATTTGCAATAGTGGTCAGAGAGACAGGTTGGCAACAATTTAGGTCCTCATTATAATCAAGAATAAAATAAGTTGGGTTCAAGGACCAGCAGTTAGCGTAATGTCTATGTTGCTGGACTCCCATGTAGCTGACGGTGGTTCGAGTCCCAGACCTGGTGGTTAAACTCACGCTGGGTGCGTGTGCATGTATGCTCAAGATCCGAAGATGGGAATGGAGGAGAAGGGATTGTGGCATGGCCATCCCCCCTGGGGGGTGATTTCTCGCTTTCTGTCTCTCTTTTTCTCTCTGTCTTTCTGGCAAGTGCACGAGCCCTATAGCAAAAATCTCTCTAAAAAACAAACAAACAAAAAAAAAACAACAACTTTTAAAACAATAATAATAAGTTGATAAGTTGGAATCATCTTCATCTAAATATCTGTGTTGAGAAAAAATGTTTTCCAATTTTGAAATAACTCTTAAAAATGCCATTATAAAATAAATGATTTCACTATTTGATTTTTCTACTTAGTTTCCCATTTTTAAATGAGAAAACAACATTAACTTTGTTTCACTCTTCCTTTTGGATCTCTGTAGTTTGCCTCTGTAAAACAATTCATATAAGTCTTTTCCAAATCTCTAGCAGTGTGAATTGGGTTTTATATCTATGACTATCTTCAAGTTTCTTTATCTGTCCTAGGCAGCAGGTTTCTTATCTGACAGTCTTATAATTATGGAAGAAACTGCATATTAATGATTCAGTACTTACATAAACAACTGGCCTTGGAGAAATCTAATAAACCAACTTCATAAGATTTGATGTTGCCTAATTAAATGTAAATAATGTTAAATGTGGTATATGCCAGGATTTCTGCAGAAACTTATGAATTTTTTTATGGACACAAAGCATTATAAATTCGAAGTTTTTAACAGTTATCTCCTAATTCAGCCATTAAGATAATATGGTTTGACATCAGATATGCTCTGTGAATGTGAGGTACGAGCACACATGTGCACACTAAGTGTTTATGAATGCAAGGTACAATTCTCAAGTGTTGGTTTTTATTTTTTTTTATTTTCTTCCTTTGAAGTTGGCAGCTTGTGCATTTTTATCTGAAAGTTTGAATCTGCATCATGCTTTGAAGGAACAAATGGTCTCCATGTGGTGGGAGGTTTTCTGTTGCCCATCGCTATTACCCTGTTTCAGTAGGAAATGCATTCTGACAGAGTTATTTCATCTAAACACATGCATCTCATCCTTTTCACTCATCTTTTGTTAACACACACCTCCATTTAAAAATATGTATTCAAGAACTGGCTTTTACAACAAGAGCATAGGAATATATAGTTTATATATTAGAATAAATGCTATTTATATCTTTGTCTGCAAAGTGGGTTGAGAAGATTACTTGACTTTCCTCATAGTGTTGAAAAAATAAATATGAATACAATAATTTTTTAGTTTCAAAATGGTATTCAGCACATAGAGCTTAAAAATGTTTTGCAAAAGATGAGACATGACCTCTCTTAAAGATATGTGGCTCTGAGTCATCTACAGTCTCTGACTCAATGTAGCATTTTGAGCTGTTGTGTGTATTGTTGACAGGATAGTATAACTTTATAGGCCTAGTGAAACAGAAACAAAAATCATGTATATAATAATAATAAATCACAAATGTCATTTCCTTCACAGTCCCTTGTCTCTAATCATCACAAAGCACCATCCTGGTCTTTCTGGTCTTAGGTTGATTCTACTTAGAAAAAAAAAAAAGTCAGTTGGTGGGAATAATCTGTTCAAATTACAAAATTTTTCTATTTGACATTGTTTATTTTTTGAGTGAATGAGTGAACAACAACAAAAAAAAACAGAAAAAAAGGCAAGAATATAAGATTACATAAAAATAACTTATTTCTGAACATAAAGAGCAATATTCAGTTAATTTTTCTATTTGACATTGTTTATTTTTTGAGTGAATGAGTGAACAACAACAACAACAAAAAAAAAAACAGAAAAAAGGGCAAGAATAGAAGATTACGTAAAAATAATTTATTTCTGAACATAAAGAGCAATGTTCAGTTAATTCTTTTATTATTTTGTCACTCTAAATCTCTAAAAAATAGTGAAAACTCACCAGATAAAACTTAGGTCACATTGACCCCAAAATCTGCCCCAGGTATGTCATGGGTTCATTCTCTTATAATGGGTAAGTTCATCTCTTTACTCAGTTTCTCCAACTGCAAAATAGAGATAGTAATACTTAATATTTATGGCTCTATTTTTGATAAATAACATAAGTTCTGTAAAACACTAGCTAGTGTGTATACATATCCAGAATGGAGTTCTTCTCTCTTATCAAAAACATTATCTTCCAGGGCCCACTATTCATATTCCACTAGTGCCATTCAACCACTATCAGGAAATAATACAATACCAGTTGTATTATCAGATGCCATAGAGATAAGTTGATAAGTTAAGAATTGCCTCTGTTGGGGTGAGCAGGTACTATCGTGGTTAAAGCAATGGACTCCCATGTGACTGACTGACTGTGGTTCAAGTCATGGACCAGGTGGTTTGTTTTTCACTTTTTCTCTCTCTCATGCACACATGCACACAGACTATAGCAAATTTGAATAATAAATAAATAAAAAGAATTACATATGCTTGCCTTTATTCTGGAGTATAACTCATTTTTAGAACAATGTCAACACACAAAACAAAAACTCTTTTTATAAAAAAGTCTCATTTTTTCTGGTATAGCACTCTCTTGAGAATTTCTTGGAGATCTCGTCTGGTGTTGGTAAATTCTTTCAGATTTTGTTTATCTGAGAATGTTCTTGTTTAGACACATAGAAATAAGAGCTCAAAAACTAAGAAAATGGCCAACTTAATCGTAGAATCAAGTTGAATATTATATCCGAGAATTTAACTGGGAAGATGGAACCACAACAGAAGATAAAGTACATGAGACTGAATTGATGAAATACCATTTTATGACTTTTGACTAAAACATTGCTGATTTTGTTCTAGGCTCTGTTTCCTAGTTTTGAGGATTTTTTTCCTGTCTTGAGCTGCCAGTAAGTTCATATACCTACTATTTGAATAGAATCCTAACCTGTTTCCTGGCTTTAAGTTTTAAGCATAGTTCCTTAGCATTTCTTTTATTTATTAAAGTTAAAACTGCTTTTCTTGAAATTACCAGCTGAATTTGCTATTGAAAGTAGTTAGATTATTATATAGCAGAGATAGTGTAATAAGAGAGTGGGAAAGGGCAGAGGGTCAAACATGGGGTAAAAAACATATATATATATACATATACATATATATGAAACTAGAAATGGAAAATTATTGATGATAACATGCATGATCAAGCCACTATGCAGTATATTCTGGATGGGAAATCACATTTGTATGCTATAACTTTCATAGCATACATGCTTAGGGAATGAATGTAAATTAATTAATTAAGGAAAGTTTCAGAAAAAAAGCTTATGGAAATACGTGTAATGGGAAAACTATGTATGAGTTTCAAAAAGTTATTGTATCAAAATAAATTCATACTGTAATTGTAAAAACAAATAAGAGGGAAAAAACAGTTTCATTTTTCTTTTTCTTTTTCTTCTTTTAATTTTTTTTAAGAGACACAGATACCCCTGTCAGGGTCTCTCTATGCCATGTTTCTTTCCAGTCCTCTAGTCGGCCAAGGGCCTGGACAAGTGTAGGTGCAGCTGGCATGTTCAGGTTGACTAGAAATCAGAGCCTGGGTCTCCCACATAGGTCCAGCGTCATGCAGTGGTGCTCCATTGCCTATTCCACCACAGCTGGGCCCAAAACACTAAAAGAAATGGATGCCTTAAAATGGAACAGCTCACCTGCAACCATGCTTACCTACAAAACACACAAAGAATATTCACTTTTTTACTAACAACAAGCAATGCATGGTTATTCTTTGTTGAGTGCTTACCCTCTCCTAAACACTAATCTAGGTATGGGAACACCACCAGTGAATGAGATCCATGAAGTCTCTGCTCGCATGGAGTTTGCCATCTTCTGGAAGGAAAACTAGAAAAAGCAAATTAATAGACAGTAAAGAGGCTCAGAAGAAAATACTTCTAGTAAAAGAATAGGCAGTGTTTGGGAATTACCCAGATGGCTAGTTTACCTAGGAGATCAGATATGACTTCTCAGTAGAAAGAACTTTTCTGCAGGGTCTGGGTAATACAATCATTAGTCCTGAATAGACATGGCACGAATGTGCCTCTGACAGAGAAAAGGATATACAAAGGCTGTAAGTCTATCTAATAAACGTACTATTTTGAGAAAAATTGAAACTAATCAAGTATGACTGGAACATGAATGAGACATACTGAATCAGACCTATCATGGATAGCGAGGAGGACAGGAAAGCAGATGTGGACTCATTATCTAGGGCATCCAAGGCCATGGTAAGGAGTCTGAATTTTATTCCAAAATTATGGGACTACCAATGAGATATTCTAGGTAGAGAAGAGATACTATATGACTCACTTTTTTAGTTTAAAACGAGTACTCTAATATGCAATGTTGGGACAGAAGATCATCCTAATCTAGGTGAGGGATAGTAAAGGCATGTGACAAGGCTGCTACAACGGGACAGAGAAAACATGCTTGGATTTGGAATGTATGTGGAAGGAATTATTTAAATGATGTGAAGCTGAATCAGAACAGGAAAAAAATGAGAGAGATCAAGAATGAGTTCTACGACTTGACTTGAGCAATTGAGTGACAGGTGATACCATTACTGAGCCAGCACATGGCTTAACTTGGGGAAATTACAAAGTGAAGGACTATGTTTTAGGTATTTTCCTTGGAATGGACTATTAAATATCCATGTTTATACTAGAGTCTGAAGCTCAGTGAAGAGGTGAGAGCTAAAAGTACGTATCTGGAAAAAAAGAGTGTAACTAGACAAGGCTAGCATCTGAATAGTAGAAAATTCCAATATTTAGAGAGTAGAAGAGAAAAAGAACTCAGCAAATGGGAGTTAGCATTTTCAGTGAAGTTGGAGGCTTACTAGAAGAGTATTGAGGAAGCCAAGTTAAGAAAGTATTTCAAGAAGGAAAAAGTATTAACTACATTAAATGTTGTTCAGAGATGGATTAGCTTGCAAAGTACAACTGAGCCCTGGACTTGGCAAAATGAAAGTAGTGTGGTTAATTTTGGTGTGAAAAGTCCATTTATTTCTCATATATTTGGCTTCCCTTTCTTCCACAGCTTTATTAAGGTATAATTAGCACACATTGAACTACACATGTTTAAAGTGAATCATTTTGGACCAGCAAATGACGCAGTGCTTATGTCACTGGTCTCCCACATGGTCAACCACAGTTTGAGTCCCAGACCTGGTGGCTTGAAACTCATGCCAGGCGTGTGTATGTGCATGCACAAGATCCCAGGAGGAGGCTGGAGGAGATGGGATTGGAATGTGGCCATCCTCCCTGCAGGGGTGATTTGTCACTTTCCCTCTCACCATCTCTGTCTCTCTCTCTCCAGCACCAGTACACACCCTATGGCAAAAACCTCTAAAAATTTAAATAAATAAAGTGCATCATTCATTAAGTTTTGACAAATGTATTCCTCGGTGAAGCCATCAACACAATCAAGATAGTGAACACATCCAGCACCCTCAAAGTTTTTCTTGTGGCCCATGGTAATCTCTCCCCACAGATGTCTATGGCTCTATCCCCATCTTCCCAGGCAATCACTGGTCAAGTATTTGTCACTATAGAGTATTTCACCTTTTCTAGAGTTTTGTATGAAGAGTATAACATTATGTACATAATATTTTTGTCTTCTCTCACTGAGAATAATTCTCTTAGAAACCATTTGTGTCATTGTATATATCTACAGTTCATTTCTTTACATTGCTGAGTAGCACTCCAGGATATGTCTATAGCAGAGTTTGTTTATTATACCTATTCACTCGTTGACAGAGAGTTGGATTGTTTCCTGGTTTTCAGCATTACAAGTAAAGTTACCATGAATGCTCCTATGTAAATTTTTGTATAGATATATACGTCTTTTTCTCTCTTAAGAAAATATGTAGACATGGAATAGATGAATCATGTAGGTGTATGTTTAGCATTTGAAGAAATAAACAGTTTTCCAAAATGGTTATAAATTTTGCATTCGCATCAGCAGTATATGAGAGTCCTAGTTCCTCAGCATTCTCACTGATGAGTGGTATGGTTATACTTGTTAAGTTTTCCGTGCTAACAGGTAGGTAGTAATATCTCATTGGGATTTTAATTTGTATTTCCCTAATTGTAGGGAGCAGCCGAATCTGAGCTAAACAATGGTAACCTTTAAAGACTAGCCAGAGGCACAGACTAGCTCTCTTGGGCCAAAACTACCACACCATCTGCTGACCTCCAGGTCTCACATTTTTTAAGAATTATTTCTAAGTATTTGATATACTTTACTCTTTTAAGTAAACTTGTTTCCTTAATTTACATATTTAATTGCCCATTGCCAGTATATAGGCATACAATTGATTTCATATGTTTATTCTGTATCTTGCAATATTGCCAAACTCATTTATTAGTCCATGTAGTTTTTGTAACTTTCATTGAGTTTCCTACTTTGATATTCATGGCATCTTATAAACAAAGACAATTTTACTTTTGTTTCAATCTGGGTGCCTTCCACTTTTCTTGCCTGACTTTGCTGTCTAGGACCTCTGTAGCAGAAGTGATCCTAGAAACTCATGTCATAATTTCAGGAGGAAAACATTTCATCTTTAATCATTAAATATATTACTAGGTAGACAGTTTGTAAATGTCCTTGGAGAAGTTCCCTTTGAATCATAGTTTACTAAAAGGTTATGTGTGTGTGTGTGTTTTCTTTTTTTGAAATCATAAACGAGTATTGAATTTTGTCAAAGGTGCTCTTCCTCTATTGAGATAGCTATACTTTTTTCTTGTTTAGTTTGCTAATATAGTAAATTGTATTATATAATTCTTTTAAATGATAAAACAACCCTTCATTGCTGAGATAATCTCCACTTGATCATAATGGATTTTTAATTGTCAGAGGACACATGTGCTCTCCAGAAAGAGAGGAGAGGGAAAAAGCAGCCCCTAGCGGGGCAAAATTCCTTTCCTCCATTTCTCAATCTCATCAGGATTTTGGACACACATGTTCATGTAGCCAGTGTGCTCTTCAAACCATGTAGGCTAGGATCTGAAGCACAGCAAGCTATGCAGGATATGGTTCCCGATGTATAGCACTTTACCAGTCTGCTTCAGGGCCAGCCTATCTATTACCAATCTGTCAACTGTGTCTATCTACCTACCTATCTCTAACTATCTATCTTTCTATCTACCTACCTAACTACCTATCATCTCTCTATCTATTTGCACGCACACACACAAATACATATATATTTATTTATTTATATATATTGTTGGATGAATGTTGAAAGTATGTTTAATTATACATCTATGTGCATTAGAAATATTGGTCTTTACTGTTCCTTTCTTTAATGTCTTTGTTTTTAGTGTCAAGACAATCTTGAGAAGTGTTCTCTCTTACTGAATTTTCCACTTTATCAAGTACTTTTTCTTTGACAATTTTTAAATGATCATATGATTTTTGTCTTTTCTTCTGGTAATGGATAGTCTTTTTATACATTACATGATCTTCTCATAATTTTATAATCTTTTTAATGTGTGTAGAAGATACTGGATAATTTTTCCCCTTTGTTGTTTGGTATAATTGACCAGTGAAGCCTGGTACTTTGGTTTTAGAAAATTTTAAATCACAGTTTAAATTTCTTTAATAGATGTAGGGCTGTCAAGGCTGTTTGCTTATTACTGAGTGAGCTTTGGTAATATCTATTTCAAACATTTTGTCTATTTCATCTGATTTTTCAAATTTATAGGAATAAATTCACTCTTTTATGATTTAACTTTCCTTTTAATATCTTTGAAACTTATGGTGATATTACCTTTCTTGTTCTTGTCAGAGATAATTTGTATTTTTTTTCTCTCTTTTCTTTTTCCTGAATAACCTGAATAGAGGTTTATCATTTTCTTGATTTTATCAGAAAACCAAAATCTGGTTTCATAATTTTTAAAATATTATTTATCAGTGTTTTCGAACATCATTATTATCTCCTTTCTTCTACTTAGGTTGGGTTTAATTTTTAGTTATTTTTATAGTTTCTTAAGTTGAAAGTTTAGATCACTGATTTGAGATCTTTTGTTCTAGTGTAGGAGCTTTCACATTATAAATTTAGGTACTGCTAGGTACTGCTTTATCTGGTTTCTTCAATTTTTTTTTTTTTTGTATTTTTCACTCACTTAAAAAATAATTTCTAATTTCCATTTTGATTTATTCTTTGACCCATGTTTTATTAGAAGCATGTTTTTTAGTTTCCAGATATTTGTGTCTGTTTAAGGAGGAAGTGCATTCAGTTTCTCCAGATAAGGTCATGTTGGTTGGTAGTGTTATTCAGGGTCATTGTGTCCTTGTTGGTTTCCTGTTTAGTTGTTTTATTAAGTATTGTGAGCAGTGTGGTATTGAAATCTGAATATCATTGTGGATTTTTAAATTTCATTTTACAGTTCTATTCATTTTTAGCTCATGTACCCTAAGCTCTATTATTAGGGATATAAAATTTTAGGAACTTTCCATTAATTAGCTCTTTTCTCATTAAAAAAGACTTGTTTTTAGTATATTTGTAACAATCTTTGCTCTTAAATCTACTTTTGCTAATATTAATACAGCCACTTTAAATTTTTTCCACTAGACTAGTATATTATATACTTTAAATTTTTTCCACTAGACTAGTATATTATATACGTTAAATTTTTTCCACTAGACTAGTATAGTATATACTTTAAATTTTTTCCACTAGACTAGTATAGTATGTACTGTCCATCCTTTATCATAGATATGATTAGGTTTAAGTGTATCATTTTGCTATTTCATACCTAATTTTTCCATTTGGACTTTATCCTGTTTTTCTCTTTTCTGCCTTATTTAGGATTACCAAACATACTTATGACTCTCTTTTATCTCTTTAGCTAGGTTATTTTCTATAACCCAATTTTTTGTTATTTTAGTGGTTGTTTTGGATTTTATTGCATGTATCTTTAACTTATTACAATCTACTTTCATGTGATATTGTATCACTTGATATATAGTATAAGAAACAAAACACTATTCCACTTCTCTCCTTCTGACCTATATTTGTTGTCATATATTTTACTTTTACATGTTATATAATCCACTATGTATTATTATTTTGGTTTAAATAGTCAAATACCTTTTCAAAAAGACTCATACAAGAAAACTTATTTTTAAAATGTCTGAGAAAAAATACGTATATTTACTTATTTATTTTATTTTATTTTATTTTTTTTTTGGAGAGGTTTTTGCTATAGGGTGCGTGCATTTGCCAGACAGACAGAGAGAAACAGAGAGACAGAAAGCAAGAAATCACCCCCCAGGGGGGATGGCCATGCCGCAATCCCTTCTCCTCCATTCTCCTCTCTGGATCTTGGGCATGCACGCACACATGCCCGGCATGAGTTTTAAGCCACTGGGTCCAGGACTCGAACTGCAGTTGACTACATGGGAGTCCAGCGACATAGTCCAGCTAACTGCTGGTCCCTATATTTACTTATTTAAAATTTCATGTATTCTTCGTTCCTTGGCATATTTGCTATTTCATTCTGATATTTTTTTTCTACTTCCTGAAAGATTTCCTTATTTCCTTTATAACTACTTGTGCACTTGGAGTGCAAGTATGGTTTTAGCGAACTATTTTTGCTTTGGTGTGTTGGAATTTTTCTTTTTTTTTTGGATGTACTTTACTGTGATTAGAATTTTAAGATGTCAATTTTGTTTTCTCTCCATTATAAGAAATAATGGTTTTGTAGCTTTTTGATTGCATTATTCCTAATAAGAAATCCACTTTTGGCCCAGCCGTGGTGGTGCAGGAAGCAGGGGACCATTGCATAATACTGAAGTCATATAGGAATACCTGAGTTCAGATCCTGGGTCAACCTGGTCATACAAACTGTGCCTAAGATCTTGCCTGACTGAAAGACAGGGGCAAGAACCATGGCTTGGCAAGACTGTCAGGACTTCCTATAACTCTTTCTAATTAAAGTTAAAAAAAGAAGTTCACTATCGTTGTTTTGCTTGTTCCTCTTAGGTAATATGTCTTTTTCTATGACTCCTTTTATGATTTCTATTTTTTTTTTACCAGTTTTGAGCCATCTATTATGATGTTTCTTGGTATAATTTTCTTCATTCTTCTTTCCTTGTGTTTGGGATTCATTAAACTTTTTAGATCTGGTTTATAATTTTCATAAAATTGGAAAAATTTTCTACCATTACATTTTAAAATATTCCCTACCCACCCATCTTTACGGTTTTTAGTTATATGTTTATGTTTTCACCTGAAGTAGCTCTCTGAAGTTATTTTGTTTTATAAAAATGATTTCCTTAGTATTTTTTCTATGCTAAATATATATATATATGTATATATGTGTGTGTGTGAGTGTATAATTTAAATTTTATTAATCCTTTATTCTACAAAGTCTGAATAATGACTAGTCTCATCCAGTGTATTTTTGATCTCTGACATTTTAGCTTTCATTTTTAGAAGTTTTATTTGGGTATTTCATTTGGTTTCTGGTTATTTCACATATTTCATGTCTCCACTTAACTTTTTTACACATCTGAGATATAATTATAATAACTTTTAATGTTCTGTGTGCCCATTCTAATGTCCGTGTCAGTTTGGGGTCAGTTTTGACTCAGCAGTCATTCGTTACACATCTAGTTTTCTTACTTTTCATGCCTGATATCTTTACTGAATGTCAGACATTGCTAATATTACCATGTTGCATACTGGGTGTTGTGTGTTCTGACAAATATTCTTGAGTTTTGTTTTGGAATAAAATGGTTTCATCCTTTTAAGTCTTTTATTGTGATTTTTTAAAGGCACATATGAAACAGTGATTAGAGTAGAACTGATTATTCCCCACTAGATTAGACAAAACCTTCCAGAATACTCTACTGAGTGTCCATGAATTATGAGTTTCTCCAGTCTAGCTGGTGGGAATAGGCTTTATTCCCAGCCCTGTGTGGTCCTTGGCACTGTTATCTTTAATCCTTCTGTATGATTCTTTCCCTGGCTTCGGGTGGTTTTCTCACATGCAGGTTTTCATCATTGTTCTGAATATTTTCTGAAGCTCTCTTGGACTCTCTTTTCATGCAGAGCTCTCTTTTCTGGAACTCTGCTCTCAAAAGCCTACCTATTTCATCTCCCCATACTCTCAACTCTGTCTCTTCAATTCAGGAAGTGTCCTGGGTTCTGCCTGGGTTCCCCTGTGTTTTCTTTCTCTTTAGTACAACATAGAACTTTCTCAAGTCAATAAACTGTGGCAGTAGGGCTTACCTTGTTGATTTCCAATCTCTCAATGTCACAATATTAAGAAAATTTTTTTTTTCCAAATATATTTTGTCTTTTTTTGTTTGTTTTGTAGGGTAAACCTGGCCCTATTATTTCATCTTACCCAGATGTAGACATCTTGTTTAGTTTTATTTTTGTCAGTTTGACTTTCCAACCTATAGAATCATGAAGCAACTCTATTATTTCTAACTTACCCAGTCTTAGTTATTTATTTGGTTTTGTCAGTAGAATGAAAGTAAGGCCATCAGGTAGAATGAGAGGGGAGTGGTGGATTTGAGGTTTAACAAGAGAAATAAAGACATGAAATAACTCTTTAGAAAGTAGTAAAGCAAACCTATTCTCCCAAATACCTTAAGATTGCTAAATAGCCTGTGTAAAATTAAAAGCTTCAAAATAAGAATTTTGTGGAAAGCGCTCATTTTAGTCCTTTATTGTGTTGCTTGACAGAAATTCCTAAGACTGAGTGATTTATAAAAAGATATGTTATTTGGTTCACCATTTTGTTGGCCAGAAGTCTAAAATCATGAGGCAGCGTCTGGCTAACCTCTGGTCCTACACAGCTGGCAGAAGCAGAAAGGTCAGTAGGTACATACAAAAAGAAAGACCTAGAGACAGCCACATTACTTTATCGCATCCCACTCTTACAAGAACAAGCTCATTTCTGCAAGAGTGAGTACTGCCTTCTTCTTGAGAGAGCATTAATATATTCATGAGGGCACTCCAAATATCTCCTAAAAGCCCCACCTCCCACTTCTCAACACCACTACACTGGGGTATAAGCATCCGGATGTGAACCTTTGGTGACAAACTATATTCAAACCATAGCAGGATAAAAAGACAAATGAAAACATATCAAATTGCTCTTGGTAAACTCGTCTTTATATTTTAATCTGAAGCCCAGTATAAGCCTTACATGGCTAATTCTACTTGGTAGTTTAAATTAAAAAGATTCACTAATGTTGATTAATTAAAACAGAAAAGCTTTCAGACATCGATATTAGAAGTAACTGGTAGTTTCAACTAATGTTTCATTATAAAAATATAACCTTAGCAATTTGGGTTGCCAATGAAAGGGAAATAACAAATGAATAATTGGATCCCTTTATAATGGCTTCCTGTTACCTTGATAGAGGAATACTGAGATGCATTGTTTTGTATGAAGGTTATTTGCCTATCTATAAAGCATTCTGAATTCTGTAAAGAACATGTTAAATCTGACTGTTGCACATCATGTTAGTTTTAATTTGTATTTTCAAAGTTTACCTTTCTCTTTATGTTGTATTCATTTCTTTTGATAAATCCGGTTTGTGATTTCCTTAAGAATGTTTGCTTTGTGAAAATAGTTATGGGTGCTGAAGAAAGGGTGAAGAACGGCGGGTCAAGAGAAAAGGGTAGAGTATAGACGAGAAAATCAGGAGAAGTCGTAGAGAGGCATGACATTGGTGGGAAACAGAAACAATTTAATATCTGTTAATGATCACATGTATAGTATTCTCAACTGGACTGGTCTGAGAAGTATTTCAGGTTGGGTAAATTCTCTTTACAAACCAAATGATGGATAGCAATTGAATGTTTAAAAAATAATCATTTTATGTGTTTCATTTATGTTTTTCAGCCAAGTAGATTAGTACAACAATCTATTTTAACTTTTTATTTACATATTCTTGGCTGTCATGTCATTTATAGTTTTTACAGACTATATTTTCACTTTGAGTTATTTATTTTATTCCACTGAAACAGATAAACACAAGTTGACCTTAAAACACATTGATGTTGTTTGTCTTCATTATTTTCACCAGGCGCAATAAATATTCACTAAATTTATGTAGGCACCGATACCCCTTATGTTTTTCCCAAATTATTTTTTATCAATTTAGTTTTATATTTAGTCGACAAATTATACTCATATATATTTGTGAAGTACACTGCAGTGTTATAATACAGATGTGGAATGATTAAAGCAAACCAATACCTTCATCATCTTGTCTTCTTACTTTTTGTGGAAAAGAACATTTGAAATGTGCTTGTGATATATTATTACATAACATTAGCTATATTATAGTTGTCATGTTGTGCAGTTGATCTCAAACCCATTTCCACTGGAACTTTCAGCTGCCCATTGTCTAACTGAAGAACTTGGTACCCTTTGACCAATATCTTCCCCTTCCACCCAACCTCACCCCCTAGCCTCTGGTAGCCACCTCTGTGCTGTGTGTCTGTAAGTTTGCCTATTTTATAATCCATATATAAGTGAGATTTCCAGAAGCATAGCACTGAGCAGACCAGTGGTGGAAGCAACAACAAGTAATATGTGATCTCTGCCAGCAAGAATTTATTTTATTATTAAAACAAGATATGTGGAAATTAAATAGGAGGAATGGAAACATAATCTAAAAACCATCCAACTGATGAAGTATTTCAAGAGATGGTCAAACTTTTAGATATTCAGAAGAAACAAATACAATTATGAAATGAACAAGGAGAACATCATCATGGACACAGGGCTGAGAAAAACAGTGAAATATAAACATTATGGAGAGGCAGTAAGCCAGAGAGCAATCCAGAGGGAGCATTCTGGGTGGGGAGATATAAGATACATGGTTATGAGGAGGGGTGTGGTAGGGGAAGTGGAGTGGGTAGATAGTTTAGCATTAGGGAAAGGTGAGAGTAAAGGGGTATCAATATAAGGTTTTCAAAGCTCTTATATTCTGGGCCAATGCACACTTCAGACTGTTTCAGAAGTGGTCTAACTGGCCTGCCAACAGCTCTTCCAAGTATTATTGGATGAAAAAAAATCACTTCTCTTTCTAAATAAAGCAAGTCATTAATTTTTGCCATTCATGGGCAGTTGAAAGTTCCAGTATGGTCAGTCTTGCCAGTTTAAAAGTGTCAACCTAATCTCACCATGTGCTCTTTATGTCCCTGAATTCTACAAATTATTCATTAAATATATTCAAAGGCATCTTTATGTAATCTAGGGCTAGATGGACCTCAAAGAAAGAATTTTCTTTTCTTTCCAAATATTCATATCTATTTAAAAGCTTTATCTGAGCATTATGCATTTTTTTGGAATGTTTCCTTATCATTATTTTTTACATTGTGAAATGATCTAAGAACTGTAAATGACATTGAAGAAACACAAAGCAACCCAGCGACTGGGGAAAAAGCCCAGTACATGCCAATAATTTTCTGCTCCAAAGAGATAAACTGACCAATGATATGCTACAGTGACTTTACCAGAACACTTGTTTCTTATTTAACACATTAAAACTAGCCATGGTTCGATACCAAGGGGTCATGTTAAAAATTTTCTTGACAACTACAAAGTTCCTTGTTGGTTGCCTAGATAGTTTTCTCCCCAGGAAATATGTGCTCAGAAGGGAGATTTCAGAACCCAAGAGAACACTCTTTCATTTGTAATCCTATGAGAAAGCCCACAACACAGTGAATGAAACATCAAGAA
>NW_006160010.1:3006497-3037797 GCF_000334495.1 Tupaia belangeri chinensis
TCATTTTGTTTTACCTTGAAAATGTAGGACAAACGGAATGACCTGTGCATAGTTGTTGTTAATGCCATAGAAAATTCTCACTTGACTATTATGTTCCTCACAAAATTCCTGTTATTATTAAAAAGACTGACCTCTTCTTTGACTGATGTTTTGAAGTAAATATACTCACTCAAAATAATATCTTATGAAGAAAATACCACCAATGCATTTTAAATGTGGGAGAGTAACAATATGAGAGCACCCCAAGTGTCGAAAGTGGTACCCTAAAAACTAAAAATCTCAATACTTGCACTATTTGTAGATTCAGACCCGAGTCCAATAACAGGAAATGTAACTGGAAATATAAGCAATCAGCTTGTTTATATTCTAAATTTTTTGCCCTCGTTAAAGACATACCTCCTACCTAAGAACAACTTGTTTCATCTATAAATATCCTTGGTTTAAAACATGCATTGTTTTTATTAGTGAGTACTAGCATGAAAACCTACCTTTCATGCTTTGGGAAATTAAAAATATTTACTTCCTCAGGAGTGTATGTAGTGATGTAGAATTGGTACTTTACAACGTAATTTTGTTTACTCTTCAAGTCCTAAAATATAGTGGAAAGATAAGGAAGGGGGAAAAAAGCATGTGTCCAAAAGCTGCACAAAAAAAATAAATAAATAAAAAGAGGAAGGAAGGAATCTCAGTCATATTTCTCAAAGAAGAATGGAGTGAGGGAGATACATGAGGCCGGGGTAGTCACAGAATCAGGAAACGAGTTCTGTTAGATTGAGAGTGAGTGGTAGAAAGAAAGAGAGTGACAAGAAGTAAGAAATCACTTCCTTGAATTAAGAGTGAGCGATGCAGCTGGAGAAGCAGGGAGACAGATAGATGGGAGTTTTCCCGCACAGATAAGGCAGAGGAAGCAGGGAGACTGTAGAAGGCCATTGCATAACGAAGTTGCACTGCATGCAAACGGGCGCATGTGTGGTGCGTGGTGAGAGCTATGACTGGACCCTATAAAAACTCAGTGATTTTTAAGCCTGTAGAATTCTAGTAAAAACAAATGACTAGAAGAAGCAAAACAAACAGAGGATAGGGGAAAAAAAAGGGGGGGGGCCATGTATAACGGCTCTGAGTTCTAATCCTCATTAGTGATTTTTTAGTGTTATTTATACTAATCTCTCAATCTGACATGCCAACATCAATTCTTCCATTCTGTTCTATGAAATAGAATAGGTCATGAAACTTTGAAAAATTCTGAATTAAATGCAAGACAGGGGCCATAGTACAAAATCTTATTAATTTTGCTGATTTCTTTTTTTTTTAAATCAGAACTTCTCAAATGGATAAAAAGTGACAGAAATTTCTGGCCTTTGCAACGAAGGTTATAAAAGAAACCCAGAATGGGTGAGGAAAAGGACAGCTTTCTAGAAAGTTGAAATTTTAAAGGCAGCACTAATAAGTCTTTGGAAAAGTTTTAGGAATGTGTCAGAAGCAAAATGATTCTCCAGCTCTATTTAAAATGAGCTAGTTTTCCATGCAAAGCTATTTTGAGCCATAAAAAGACAGTAACTCTAATCAAGTATATAGATTCATTAAGGAGCATACTAGATCGAGGTCAAATATGTGACCCTCCAATCTGGGTGCACTTAGCTGAGGCAATACTATCTC
The DNA here is from genome assembly GCF_000334495.1 of Tupaia belangeri chinensis. Lineage (NCBI taxonomy): Eukaryota > Metazoa > Chordata > Mammalia > Scandentia > Tupaiidae > Tupaia > Tupaia belangeri. The sequence continues at coordinate 3,008,154 of NW_006160010.1, forward strand.
ATCATTACTATCTTGAATTTATTGTCCATGAAATAGGCTGTTGCCTGCTTTTCTATCAAAACAAATATAAAGTCTAATCCACCACGTAAAAATGTAAGCCAGACTATTGGATCTTTTTAGCTGGACTGGATGTACTACAGAGCAAAAGAAGTCGGCATAACATTTAAAACAGTATCATCCATAAAATAATGTATTCTCTCTCCTAAAGAGCTATTGCATAGAGTGGCTTTCATTCATTTCGGAAAATAGAAAACAGTCTTTGTTTATCAGCCTTTCTTTACGTGTCATCAATGGAGGAAAGTTTTACACGGCATTGGTATTTTACCTATCCAGATCAAAACTGGGTCTTAAAACAAGGGCACATTATTCCTAAGAAATAATAAGATATTAGAAGGCCAATGTTATCAAGAGACTGAATGCAAAGGTAACTATTAATGGTTTGGAGAAAATGTTAGCATATGTTATATATACACATAATTCATTGACAAAGTTTTAAGATAAACAATCCTGCTATCAAGGAGGCATTTTTCAACAAAGAATAGCTAGAAGTCAATTTGACAATTTGGCACAGATTTAATTAATTCCGAGGTTTACACATTATTTTAGCATTTTCAGATTCAGTGTCTTTTATTGGGCATTTTTATAAAAATAAAAAAGAGAAGTAATTTAAGATGATTACAAAGGTAATTAAATTAAACCAAATCTTCAATTACTCTCAATTTCCTTTATTATATAAAGTTTGGCCCTCAGTGAAAACTTTTTGCCTTTTCTATGACAAGGTAAAATATTTCTTGCTATAATTCAGACCAGCTGCAATTTGCAATTGTGCCAGAAAATTGTTCTTGTGCTGGTTGCTATTAGATAATGTATTTTACATAGATTAGTCTAAATGAAGAGTCAGAAAAAAAAAATCTTTCTTCCATTTCATTTTTTTTTCCTTTTTCTGAATGATGAGTAACTGTCAGTGTGTGGACACCTCTTTTCAAGGAATGTGTGAAGCTGTCACCCTGCTACATCTGCAGGACCATCCAGATGTTACACAATATCAGATCGGGGCTCAGCACCATGATGATTGTCAAATGAGAACAACCTAATTGCATGCCTGAGTCCAGGAAAATGACAATTCTTGGAGTGTTGAAGGGTGCCAATATCTTTCAATATTTCAAACCGGTATCTTTGCTCTCTTAAGTTTGAGGTACATTCTTCAGGGATAATATGAGAAATATTTAAACATCTATTTTTGAAAGGAAATGGGCTCTAATTTATGATAAGATTTCATTAGTACTTATAAAGAAAAAAGCATTCTTATACTTTGGAGGTTTTCTCTAATCATAGCTGTCAAGGCTGAGGAATTCTGATCTGATGACAACGTACGTGCCAGACTGGCATCAGAGCCTGTTTATGCAGGTAATGGCTGGTTTAGGATACCTCTGAACTGTCACGTACCGTTTGAATTAATGAGGCCATACAGGTCTAAGGTCCCTAAAAAGGCCTCTCTAGATTAGGGTCTATTAAACCTGCCACAAGCTGCTTTAGTATTATAAAAGTGACAACAGAGGCTCTTTTGGTTTAGCATTTTGTTCTTTTCATATTTTACATTTTTCTTTTTTTTAAAGAATATTGCAAAATAGATTTTCTCTTTCTTTACCAAATATTCTGCTGATGCTGAAGAAATTCCTATAGATTTGTAAGACACTCAAAAAAAAATTTTTAAAGAACACTCCTAAAAACATTAATATCAAAAACACTAATTTAATAGAAAAACACATTTAAGAAACTGTATCGTGAGTTAATGGGAGCATTAGTTAATATTATCTTGATTTGTTTTTAAGATGATTAAATGTAGCTTGTTTTTAAGATTGTTAAATATAGCTAAATTTTAGCCAATTAAAATAATAAAAACTCTAAAGAAAAAGGGGGGGGGCTTATTTTACCAGGGATAAATAGCAAATATTTTGTCTATTTAGGGATATTTCAATATTCTGTTGAGGGGTTGGATCATAGTACATTCATATGAAAAGCTCAAACATCAATAAATAAAGAAATGATAATTAGGATTCTTGAAAGATCACAATGTCACATTGTCATTGTGACAATAATTTTACTGTCACAATATTGGCTTCAAATTTTGTTGCATATCCTTTGTTTGCTTCTTGCATGATTTCAAGCCTTTCTCAAATGACTATAGCTTTTCTGGACTATGAATATTATTCCATGAATAGACTTCTGGTTTTGCTTAGAAAAATTTGAGCACAAAATCAATTTAATGCTCCCAAATCTATTATGTGGTTGGCCTTTAATTTGCTGCATATTAACATTAAATGGTCAAAATATGAGGTTATTTTTGGAGTGATTATTATGATGGTGATAAGGCCTGACACTTGCGCCACTTCAAACACGCAACCACCAACAGTTCCATTACAACAAAAGAGCTCCCAGCATAACACATTTTAATAGTCAGAAGAGTTGTGAATTCACAGCTTTGCACAGCAGGTGTGGCTGCACATCTTTGCACCCCTAAATACACTTGATCATCTAATCTGACAGATTAGACAATGGCACAAAACCCTCATACCCAAGGTCTAAACAAAGACCATTTCCGAAGAGACAAAGCTTCATGCAGACTGTGTTGCCACTAATAACTTTTCCAAGCGGAAAACAATGTATATTTTATTAATGAAAAACAAATTGCAGCAGAGAAGATGAATGTCTTGGCTTTTCTGACATTTTAAATAATTTGCTTCCCCTTCCCTTTTGTGCCTTTAATATTTACCTTCATATCAATCTTTATGCAATTTTGTTAATTAGCTATGGTGCTGGCAGCAGAAAAACGAAAAGCATCACAGTCCAGGACCTTGAACCCCACGTTGCAAGGCAAAAAAAAGTTCACTATTTTTTTTGTGTGTGTGAGCAAAGCACATTAGAAAGCATCGCCTTTAATTAGAACCAGAGGGAAGTTGGACTTTGAGGCACCCACTAGCTAGTGAAAAGGCACTTGGCGAGGGGTTTCAAGTGAGCCAAGGCAACCTGATTGTCTATTCACCTTCATCGGGGCTGAGCGTTGAGTGAGACTGAAGATGCGCATATTCACCATAAGGGAATGGGCTGAGCAGGCATGGGCTCCGGAGACTTATTTGGAAGCAGCTGCACTTATCATGAATCAGGAAAAGGAACCGGCGGCCCCAGTGTGCTGTAGGTCAGTCACAAATGTCGACTGGAGAGATCCATAAATCTCCAGCAGGACTTCAGCCAGTGACTCGCAGAACCTCTGTCCAAGGTTTTCCTATAATTTAAAGATTATGTAAGGTCTATCGTGAGTGTGTTCGATGAAAATATTAATTTAGAGGTAAATCCTGCGCGCGCTCTGAAGCAGAGGCTTCTGCCGGCAGTTGCACTTCAAACAGGACAGGCTGCTAGTTTTGTCAACAGTAGGAGGCTATGGAAGGCTGCCAAAGAAAACAAACCTTTCTCCATAAACTGCTTTCACTTGAAGTAGTCACAGAATAGCTCCTGTACTATTTCATTACTGATATTTAAAATTTGATATACTGTCCTTTGGCTGACAATTGCTTGAGCCAGAAATCTTTGTCATAAAATAGTGTGGCACGCACCCACCAGGAAGGCAATTAATCACAGCAAACTCCTTCTGCAAGATCAACTGATTTTTTTGTTGTGGCGCCAGGAGGTGGGTGTGGCAGGAAGGAGTGGTAAAACTTATAGTGTGAACTGTTTCTCTGTCTCTTTTTTGGTGGTTGTTTCCTGAAAGACATATGACACATACTAGTAAGGGCAATCTTGAACCTTTGTGGAAAATGATAGAATTTTCTCGTTGCACAAACAGTTTTATTAATGAGAATAATAAGATACAATGTCATCGTCATTCATCAATATGGTATAATGGCTCCTAAAACAAAAATACTCTGTATCTACCTTTTCGTGAGTGTGTGTGTACTTGGATGAAAATTCTAGAAGATGAGAGAAAATGTTCTATTGGATATTCAGATTTATCATGCACTTAAAACTTCCACTGGAAATGAATGCCTTTGAAAATGTTGCCCTGGAATAGTGAAAGTGGATGTCATTGATTTCCAAAACAACCTCTCTGAAGACAAGCATTCATTTGCACTCCCTGACTCTGATTAGCAAAGGCGCTTCTTTGAAAAGTAGAAATCAGTTAATGACCTTTTATCTTGTGGCTGGAAAATAAAAAACTGGGGGGCTATAGTTATGCAAACCCCATTCTATTAAATGGGTATAGGGGACTTCCAAGCACCTATTCCAGTTTCCTCATTGTAATTCATCATGAGATTTTTGTTTGACTTTTTGATTTTCTACCTGTTAATATTATTCAAGCCCTAAAGATACATAAGAATAAATGCAAATTAAAAATAATATAAATGAGGATTTCACATATTCTTAATGATATCCCGAGTTGTAAGATATAATTAACATTACCAAGTGCCTAGAGAACCCAGGCAGAAGCAAAATGAGAATTTAAGTCTCAGGATCAGAAGAGTGTTGATGTAAAACTCACAGTTCTCTCTCTCCTTATTTTCTCAGAGTACGGTTCAAGTGTTTTAATACTTATCTGGGTGTCTCGGCTGGTGTTTAAAGTAACCTGTGCATGGAGAACTCCGACTCCTTTGGTGCAGGCATCCTCTCAGTGCTATCTGGAAGCTACGCATGGCCACCTTTATGGTTGCGCTATTTTCAAAGCTATGTTCTACTGTCGAATTACATTAAGAATATACATTTCCACCTCAAAATTACGATTCTGTACAACAGAGCTGGAATGTGTGCTTTGTAGCGCAAGATCCCTTTCATTTAATATTAAGCATTCGTCCTCTCACATTTTTCTATTTTTGAAACCATTTGAAATGAATAGACATACACCATAGGATGCTAGACCCTGTAGAATCCCAGAGCCCGTGGCAGACTGACGCTTAGCAGCCTCTTGTGCAGGCACTGCCAGCAGAATATTTGAAGTTGATGCAGCTTAGGAAGAGGCTGATCTTCACAGAAAAGCTAGACTTTCTAAAAAAAAAAAAGTTTTTTTTTTTTTTTTAAGCCATTTTACCCCTAATCACAGACAAGCATTAAAGATCTGAAAACATGACTGTGATCAGGCAATTTTTCGCAGGCATACTTTTTAAGTGAAGACTAGTGTCTGCACAATTTTGAATGATGGCTTGACATTCTTAGCTATCCCATCTAGTCTCCTTTTGAAAGTTACTGTCTGTGTGATGTTCCTGAATCCCAGTCTGTCCTAGTCATTTATATAGGTAAAATTAATGGAAAGGCACAGAGAGCATTCGGAGCCTTTTCTCACCAGTGCTATGACATACCTGAGGTTGGCCCTCTTGCTTTCTGGTTGGTTTTTTTCATATTCCTACATGGAATCACAAGCCCACACTCCTTTTTCTTTTTTCTCCTCATCATTGCTTGTTTCTCATCACACACATGAAAAAAACAAAATCCTTACAGATATGAAGAAAACAGAGACAATGAGAGAGAAAAGGCTCAATCATTGATTTTCTTTCACTGAACCAGTTTAGAGTTTTAGCTGTAAGTGAACTTTTTTTAGAGTAAATAGAGAAATTATGTCACTTTTTCATTTGGTTAGCATGAGATATAGAGTTCTAATACTATTGATTTAGTATTAAAGTAAAGCTTTTCACAAATCGAATATTTGTTTATCATTAAGAAATACAGGGGTCAGCAAGATAGTGTGGTTAAGGTGGTTGAATCCACATGGCCAGCTGCATGGTTGAGTCTCAGATGGTGTCTTAAAAAAAAACACTGGGTTCATGTGTGTGTGCCCAAAATTCAGAGAGGAGAGTAGAGGAGAAGGGTTTGTGGTATGGCCATCCTTCCTGGGGGAGATGCTTTCTCACATTCCCTCTCTTTTTGTCAAGTGCACACACCCTACAGGAAACTAAAGCAAAACAAATCAAAACAAATATTAGGTTGTAGGGAGAGTCATGATGTGTTTTCCTAAGCAAAACTTTCCTGACGGCCCAATATTATGTTGCTGTGATGTAAAACAGAGCTTACAAAACAGAGTTAGAAAACAAAGTTTAGAAATAAGGATCAAGAAATAAATTCATCATACAATTCTGTTTTAATTTTAGTTATTTCTCTGAATACAGCAATAGTACCAAGCATCTCCACTAGGGAGACCTTATCATTGTTGATTTAATAGATAACTAATATTCTGTAATTGCTGTGACTTGACTGGGCAAATATTAGGCCACAAAGAAGGGAGAGCAGAAGGGTGAGTTTGGGTACATAGTTGGCATCGTCAGAAAACAGGAAGTCATTTATCCATTGATGCCAGTGAATAAGCATCAGTAATTGCTGTTGATACCCTAATCTGTAGGGCAACATTTCATTACGGAGTACATAGTACTATATCATTTGAACTCAGGGATTACAGTAAGTACTCTAACTGCTGAGGTCAGAGAACTAAAGTATAGTCCTTACGTTGAAGAGAAATGCAGAGTTTAATAATAATACTAAATAAAAAATCGCAGCAGTTCCTAGATCTCCACTGAAGCATTTATGACCCTCTTCAGTCGAAGTCTGCTGCCCCAATCAAGTCCGCATGACTGTCTAGTAGCTTTTTGATTTTTCTGGTTAGCTCTCTTACCCATTCTTCATGACAACTATTTCTAACTCATTCCCACCTCTCCAAACCATTTACTCTAACCCAAATCTCTCACTCTCAGGAAATGACCTTTCCTCCCACTCAGTAGGAAAAATAAAAGTCGTCAAGAGTCAGCTCCTTCAACTCACTGACGTCTGCAGATCCCTAGCCCAACTCCTTTCCTCCGCTCTGCTGCTATGCTCATTACTCTATCCAAACTGCTGCTACCAGGACTGCACGTGGGTAATTTCTCGTCTTTTTCTCACTTGACCTTTACAAAAATTGACACTAGCAAGCACTCTATCGTTACTGAGAGATATTTTTGCCCTTGACCTCCTCTCCCTCCCAGATTTCTATGACTACTATGCTTGTCTCATTCCTTCTCTGGGAACTTTGCCTGGCTGCTTTTATTCACATAGTCTCTTAATTTTTTTTATTATTTTTTTTTAGAAATCTTTGTTATAAGATGGATGCACTCACCAGGGAGACAGAGACAGAGAGACAAAGAGTAAGGAACTACCACCAAGGGAAGATGGCCACACTGCAGTTCCTTCTCCTCCAGTCACCTCTCAGGATTTGTGTACACACACGTATGTGCTGGTGTAAGTTTTAAGTCACTGGGTCTGGGATTTAAACCATGGTTGAGTAGATGGAGGTCCAGTGATGTAATCATTATGTCTTCTACTGGTCCCTAAATGCAGATTTTTAAACGGCTTTTTTCTTTCATGAAAAACAGAAACATAGAGAAAAGTAGAAAGACAATAAGACGGAAACCCCCATGCTGAATGACCTGTTTCAGCAGGTTCTGGGATGGGAACTCATGACCTTTCTCATGCAGGTCCAGTTGTGTTAGCACTGTGCTACTACTGAACCCCTTAAACATAGATATTTAATTTATTTCTAGTCTTAAAATTTGTAAAAATATCATTATGATGCCTGATATAGCAAGAGTAATCAAGATTTGTTTATGGCTATCATGTAAGTAAATCCTCTCATCTTGTATTATTCATTATATTTCAATTTTTTTATAGTCAAACATAATAATCAATTAATGCTCATTGTGCACAAAGTACCAAACTATGTACTGAAGAAATGATAAGGCTTCCAGCCCTGTCTATGGGATAGCTCTACGTGAGGCTCTCACCAGACCTTTGCAATTATTCTTAGCATGTAAGAGTCTCCACCTATTGGGTTGCACGTCAATTGTTGATTAGTACAATTGTGGATCATAGTTTGCACTCCTTCCATAAACTTTTTCATGTCTTCCTAAGTTTTGACATTCATCAATACCAAGGTTAGTACCTTAAAAATGTGTGTAGACTCTTGGAAACCATTGAAAGACAACCTAATGTCTCTTCTTAAGTTTATGTCATGTGTAGAGGTAGCCTAACTAAAAAATATACACAGAGTATGTGTTGTGTGATCATGCTTTTTATATGCTCCTTTCCTTGGATTAACATATTAAAAAACACCACTTCAGTACATCAGGTCAGTGTCATACTGCAAAAGCAGTTGGTCCTGGTCATGAAATTCTATAACACAGAAACTATCACAAAAGCTTTAATGAGAAGGCTTGTGTAGTGGATTGTGAGGTGTCTGGAGGCCATTGTTTTTTGTACTTTACTCAGGAAAATGGGAGTTTATTAAATAAAAAAATGCACAAATAAACTCATCTGTATATTAAATATTAGGACAAGAAAGTACAAACTTTTGGTACCTTATTAACTCTATGCACAGGGTTTGCATGGCACCCAGGAAGGTTTGCTAAATTAAATAGGCTTTCCTCTTGTACTCTGGAGACTTTCTCAATAGATACATCATCAGAGTTATTTATGCTGCTTTGTGACAGAAAAATATTGAACTGTCAGTGTTCGTGAAAAAATCGTACGTCGAAAAGATCATGAAAATGATGGCTGCTTGCTTGGCAAAGTTGATGTTCTCGTGAATTGTTTTTCTTCAGAAAATAAAGGTAAAGATATATTTTCATTTGTTAATTCAAGGGTGGCATAATTAAATTTAAATTTAAAATGAATTTGGAACCTCATCTACTGAAAGTCTTTAGAAATAGATTTATCCACGTGTATATGGTCCTCGCCAGTTGATCAAAAAAGGTCTTCCAATCACATGCCGCAATAATAGAGAGAAAGGAAAAGTCAACTAAAATTCCTTCAATAAAATTGACTTTACCCTTTTGTAGTTAGTGCCTGTGTTTTACTCTCCTCATACTCCAGCAACCAGCCCCAGAGGAAAGAGCTGGAGAGCTGAGGAGCAATGGAGAAGTAAAGCCATAACCCATGGAGATGTAGACATCAGAGGATGTGTTTTCCGGTCTGTAGGGATACTTGACAGAAAAATTAGAGCAGGTACCGTCTTTGCTTTTTCCCTTCTCCTCCTAAACACCCCGCCATGCTATCTTCACGAGGTTTGGGAACAGAATAAAAAAGGCGCAGGATGATACTGATGGGGGTTGCTGGGGATCCAGCTATCTGCTTCACAATCTTAATGCATTTTTCCCCCTTCAAAAAAATCTCTGTTGTACAAAAGTCTTGTCAGTGACCCTGATAACTACGAGGTTGATCATTTAACCTTCTTATCACTTAGAGTTATCTTGTTCTCCATTGATGAATCAACACAGTGAGCAAGAATAAGCATGCCATGTACCTAGGAAGAGGACACAGTAAATACGTGTATAAAAACTACCCTTAGAGAATAGACAGTTTCATTGATCTTCAGAGTAAGAAATACAGGCTTCAAAGGACAAACAGAGATATGAAAACTCTATTTTAATAGATTGAACAGGTTCCATTGTGAACAGCGATATCTACTGTATCAGAAAGAAACTGAGGCAAAATTTGGCAAATAAATGACACTCTAAAAGGTTTAGGAGTATGTAGATTTAAATCATAGAATGTTAGAAAAGATCTAGCTGGGTTTGTTATACAAATAAAATCAGTTACTCAAAGGGAACAAAGTCTTCTAACAATCTGATAATTGAGCTGAGAACACTTTCTGCCCCTTTGAAATCAGTCTACCATGTCACAACAATGTGTATAAACCTCACTCAGGTGTTGCCTAAACAGAATCAATGTAATACATTTGTCTAAAAATATACATGCAACAATGAGACATTTTACATAGGGTATAAATAAATCATTTTGTTATTATTACTTTTCTTCTTCTTGATGAGATGTTGTTGTCCTGAAGTTAAATACCTTAAGAAAGTAGTTGACAGGTCCAGCAGGTGGCATGTGGCTAAAGCATTGGAATCCAACATGCCTGACCACAGTTCGAATTCTGGACCTGGTATCTTGGAAGTTATGCTAGGCATATCTGTGTGCATGTTCAAAATCAGAGAATGGAAAAGAAGAGATTGTGAAATAGACATCCCTCTTGGGGAACCATTTCTCACTTTCTCTCTCACTGTCTCTCTCCATCTCTCTGGTGAGTGCACACATTTTATGGCAAAAGCTTTAAAAACAAATACATAAATAAGTAACAAAGTAGTTTCTTACAGGCATAAAATCCCTAAGCCTCACCAAGTCACTTTTGAAACTAAAGGGATAACTAGAAATAATTTACTCTATATGCGTGTACTTCTCTGTCATGAGGAACTTTGAGAGTTTGGCAAAAATATTAATGCTCTACTTTAAACTACTTCATATGAAGCACAACTATGCTATTATTTTGGAAAAAACCCTGGGGAGGTCTTTATTTCCAGAATTGCCAGACAATATTATTAAAAGATTTCCATTTTCAAAGGCCCTTCGCCCAAAAAAAGGTTGCAAAGAAGTAGGAAAGTATGACCCATAGAGAGCATCAAAACAGTCAATAGAAACAGTTATGGGCCAGACACATGGCCTAGTGGTTATGGAAGCTAAATTTCAATGGCCAACTACCTGGTTCAAATCCTCCCTGGCAGCTTGAAAAACACATGAGGCACATGAGTGTGTCCGTGCTAAATTCCAACAGGACAGAGAGAAGGAATAGAATGTATTGCATTGTGACTACCTCATTATTGGGTTGGTTTTTTCTTCTCCCCCCTCTCTGTCTCTGTCTCTCTCTTTGGGGAGTACACGCTCACTCTGTCAAAAAAAAATATTGCCCCTGAGAGATCCCAAACACTAGACTTACTAGACAAAGATTTTAAATAAGTTATTTTAAACTTTTTCAGAGATGTAATAAAGCCACATATAAGGACCAAGTAAAATTATGAGAATTATACCTCACCAATTAAAGAATGCAAAGAAGAGATATAATATACAATATATTTTACCCAAGAGTTAAAATGTACAAAGATCGAAATAAAAATATACATCAGAAAGGAAATTTAGGACAGCAGAAGGAAGAATCAGTAAATTTAAATATAGTTAATTAAAATCACCCTATGAACAGAGAGAAAAAAAGAATTTTAAAAACTCTGCAGAGTCTAAGAGACATATGCAACATTATAAAGCATAATAGCATATACAGAATACAAGTTCCAGAGAAGGGATAGGGTAGACAGAATATTTTTTAAATGCCTAAGACCTTGACAAACTTGATTTAAAAAAATCTACATATGCAAGAAGCATAACAAACTCCAAATATGATCAGTTAAAGAGGTCTACCTTATTCACATCATAATAAACACTTTCAAAAGACAGAAAAAGAGAATCTTGAAAATAACAAGAGAGGTAAAATAATATGTATATGAAATCATCATTAAAATTAATAACTAATTTCTTATCAGAAACCATTGAGTCCAAAAGAGTGTAATGATGCATTCAAAGTAATAAAATAAAATTTCTAACTGCCTGTAAAGAATTATGTATCTGGCAAACTTTCCTTCAGAAGTTAAGGACAGAACCAGGTGGTTGGATTCCACATGGCTATGCAGTTCGACTCCTGGACACAGCAGCCTAAAACACATGCTGGGCACATATGGATACATGTCCAAAATCCAGGAAAAAGGGACATGGAGGAGGAGTGATTGTGGCGATTGTGGCAGGATGATCCTCCACAGGAGGTTTTTCCTCATTTCCTTCTCTCTCTCTGGCAAGCACATGTGCCAACTGATAAAAATTTTAAAAATAAAATAAAAAGGAAAAAAAGAAAAAGAAATTGGGCCTGCTGGTGATGTGATGGTTAAGGAGTCCGAATCCTACATGGCTAACTTCATTTGAAGTCTGGACCCAGGGACATGTATGCATGCATGTAAGAAATCCTGATAGGAGGGTAGAAGAGAAGGATTGTGGTGTGGCCATACCCCCTGGAGGGTAATTTCTCTCTCTCTCTCTGTAGCAAGCACAAGTGCCCTATAGCAAATAAAAAATTAATTAATTAATTAAAGAGAAAATTTGTCCCAGATAAACTAAATCAATCTGAGTTTATCACTAGCATAGCTGTCCTATAAAAAGTCAGGCAAAATAAAGTTTATAGATAGTAACTTGAATACATACAATGAACACAGGTAAATAAAAAGACAGTATGAAAGTATTTTGTCATTTTTAAATCTATTTAAGATAAAAGTATATAAAGCAATCATTTTAAATCTGTTATTGGGCACAAATCTTATAAAAGAGAATTTTGTGGGGCCATCAGATGATGCAGTGGTTAAGAGGCTGGACTCTCACATGGCTGACCGTGGTTTGACCAGTGACTGAAAATCGTACTGGGCTTGTGTGTGGGCATACCCAAATTCCCAGGAGGAAAATGGAGAAGAAGGGCTTGTGTGTGGCCATCACTTCTGAGGGATAATTTCTTACTTTCCCTTTCTGTCTCTGACTTTCTCTCTTGCTGGTGAGCACATGTGCCCTACGGCAAAAAAGAAAAAGAAAGGAAATTTGTGACAATAATAGCAGAAAGAAGAGGGGAGACAGGAGCCATGGAAGAGCAAGATTTTTGTGTATTATTGAAATTTAGTAGTCATATAAACCAAATTATTTAAATTAAACTGTTAGTTGTGGATGCCAGCAGGTGGTATGGTAGCTAAGGCACTCTATTCCCACATGGCTGATCATGGTTCAAGTTCTGGACCTCGTGGATTGAAAATCACACCAGGAACATGTGTGTGTGCTCAAAATCCTGAGAGGCTAACAGGAGAGAAGACTGTGGCAGGCCTTCCCTCCTGGGGGTGTGAGTTCTCACATTTTTCTTTAACTCTCCTACAAGCTCATTTCCCCATTTCCCTATGGCAAAACAAAACAAGACAAAACAAAATCATTGTAATACTCAGGGAAGACCAGAAGGGAAATTACTAAAAATAGTAACTGATGTCACAGGGGAATGAAGACAGTATAGCAAATTAACTTAAAGAGAAATGACGGAAAGAGATATAGCATGCAAATAGTAACTAAAAGAGAGCTGAAATGCTATATTGACAATAGACAAATAAAGACATTCTATCATGGCATAAGTTAATCCATAAAGAAGACATAATAATATGAGACATATATAAATATATATGTATTGAACAATATAGCCCCAAAATGTATGAAGAAAAAAATAAGCAGAACTGATCCACTTGCGACGGTAGGTGAACTAGACAGGAGATAACAATAATAATAAGCAAATAAAGGACTTAAACAACAGTAAAAGCCAAAAACAGCTAAATCTGAAGAATATTCTGCCTAACCAGAGCAGAATGCATATTTTCCCCAAAAGCACATGAAACATCTTCCAAGAATAATCTTGCGTTGGGCAACTAAACAAATCATAACAAATTTTAAAATATTGAAATTATGAAAATATGGTCTCTGATGACAGGAAATTAAACTAGAAATCAAAACCAAGGGGAAACTGAAAAATTCACAAATATGTGGAAATTAATCAACATACTCCTAAATAACAAAATGTGTCAAAGAAGAAATCATCAAGAAAAAGAAGATACTTGAAATGAATAAAAATAAAAGCACAGAATATCAAAGTTTATTAAGTATAGCAAAAGCAATTTTAAATAAATATTCATAGCTAAAACCCCTACTTTAACAAGGAAAAAAGATTTCAAATTACATAACCTTTTCTTCTGGAAAAAGAAAAGAAAAATTCACCCAAAGCAGGAAGCAAGGAAATAATAAATACTAAAGAAATAACTGAAATAGAGAATGTAGGTAAAAAGAAATAGGAAAAAAAAATCGATGAAACAAAAGTTAGTTCTTTAAAAAGATTTTTAAAAATATATGTCTATTAGTAGAATAATGAATAAAGAAGACTACAAAATCAGAAATGACAGTGGACTCTACTACTCATCCTAGAGAATTCAACATTATTACAAGAAAATATCAGGAACAATTATATTCCAATTATGTAGCCTAGATGAAATTCATCTTGAAAAAAATGCAATCTACAAAAAAATTCAATAAAATTAGAAAACCTGAATACAACTGTTACGAGCAAAAAGGTTGAGTTAGTAACCAAAAGTTCCAAACAAAGAAAAGTCCAAGACCAGATGGCTTTACTGATATATTATACAAAATATTTCATAAAGAATTGATACCAATTTTCTTTTCAAATTCATTTAAAAGATAGAAATGGAAGAATCACTTCTTTTTAGAGGTTTTTGCCATAGGGTACTTGTGCTCACTGTAGAAAGAGAGAGAGAGAAGACAGAGACAGAGACATTGAGAAGGAAAGTGAGAAATCATCCCCAGGGAATGGTCATGCTGCAATCCCTTCTCTTCCATTCTCCTCCTGAGATTTTGGGCATGCACGCACACGTGCATGGTGTGATTTTTAAGCCACCGAGTCCAGGTCCCTAACTGTTGCTGATCGTGTGGTAGTCTAGCTCCTTAACCACCATGTCACTTGCTAGCCCCTGATATTAACTTAATTTTAAAGCCAGATATCACAAGAAAACTACAGATGCAAAAATCTACTAAATAAACTAATATAGATGCAAAAATCTACAACAAAATACTAAAGAACCAAATTTAGCAGTATAAAAAAGGGTTACATACCATTACCAAGTGGGATGTAGCCCAGGAATGCAAAGTTGATTCAGCATATTAAAATCAACAATATCATATACTATATTAGTAGAATAAAGTAAAAATATACATAATATCTTAGCAGACAAAGAAAGACCATATTCTAAAATGCAGCACACTTTCACACTTTCAACTCAACCAAATGGAAATATAAAAGAACAGCCTGAATCTGATAAATGGTGTCTATTAAAAAACTACAGTTAACATCATACTTAACAGTGACAGATTACAAACTTCCCTTTAAGATCTAGAGTCTGGGAGCCAGCAGATAGCACACTGGTTGAGGTGCTGGTCTCCTATAAGGCCAACTGTGGTTCGAGTCCCAGAACCAGAGGTTTGAAACTTATGTTGTGTGTATGTGTGCATTCCCAAAATCCCCAAAAGAGAATGAAGGAGAAGGTATGAAGGCATGACCATCCCTCCTGGGGGTGATTTCTCACTTTCTCTCTCTATTTCTCTCTGTGTCTCTGGCGAGTGCATATAACCCTATACCAAAAATTTCTCTCTGAGAAAAAAACAAAAACAAAACAGAAATCTGACAAGGACATTTGCTTTAGATATTTCTTTTCAGCACTATATAGGATTTCTAACCAAGGAAGTCAGAGCATTAAGCAAGAAAAAGAAACCCATTCATCTATGGTTTATTTAAAAACTACCTATATTGAAAAGGAAGAAGTAAAACAATCTGTTTGCATATGAAATAATCTTATATATGTAGGAAATAATTAAGAATATGCACATGCATGAACATATACACAATCAGAACTAGTAAATGAGCCCAGCACAATCATAGAATACAATATTGTATGTATTTTGTACAATATTTGATATACAAAAGTCAGATGTATTCCTTTTAATTTACATACTTTTGAACACCCAGGGACAATTCAGATGTATTTCTACAATATATGTTAGCAATAAGCAATCTGAAAATAAAATTAAGAAAACAATTCCATTTTTCAATATCAACAAGAATTTTGTACTTAGGAAAAAGTTTAACTAAGTAAGTGCAAGAAAGTGCACTGAGGGCCAGGCAGTGGCTTGGTGGTTGAGATGGTTTGAAGATTCTGAAGCTTGAGAAACATGCTGGGAACATGAGCATACATACCCAAAATCCCAAGAGGAAAATGGAAGAGAAAGGATTGTGGCATGGTCATCCCCCAAGGAAAGGATTTCTCACTTTCTCTTTCTCTCTCTCATTTTCTCTTTCTCCAGTGAGTGCATATAACCTAGAGCAAACAAAACAAAAAGTACTAAAAACTATAAAGCTATTTAATTTGAAGAATTCTTACTTTCTTATTCCAAAACCTGCTATAGTAGTCTTTTCTTATCCTTGTCTCAATTTCTGCATTTTCAATCACTCATAGTCAACTGCAGTTCAAAAAATATGTGAATACAGTAAGATACTTTGAGCAATCACAATCACATGACTTGTATCACAGTATTTTGTCACTATCATTTTACAATTAGTTATTACTAGTCTCTTACTGTGCCTATTTTATACATTAAACTTTACCATAGGTGTGTATGTATAGAAAAAAATCATAGTATATATTAATTCTAGTACTATCTGTAATTTTGGGCGTCTGCTGAGGGTCAGAACATTCTGTAGATAAGGAGGACAACTGTACAAAGCTATAATTACTAATGCAGTGTGGTATTGGCATAAGGTTAGACATATAAATCAATGGAATAAAATCGAGAGTAGAAAAAAGTAGCCATTTATTTATAGTTAATTTCAACAAAGATCTTCAAAGGGCAAAGCTAGTATTTTTAACAAATGGTATTGGAAAAAACTGGATATCCACAGGGAAAGAAAATATGGACTCCCTGTTTTACAAAATATACAAAAATTAACTAAAGACAGATTACAGATCTAAATATAAAAGCTAATACAGTAACATTTTAGGACCATGTATATGTCTACATGACTTTAGATTTGGCCAAGTTTTCTTAGATATGACATCAAAAACAAAAGTAATGAAAGAGGGAACCAGCAGTTAGCGTAATGGCTATGTTGCTGGACTCCCATGTAGTCGACCACGGTTCATGTCCCGGACCCGGTGGCTTAAAACTCACACTGGGCGCATGTGCGTGCGTGCCCAAGATCCCGAGAGGAGAATGGAGGAGAAGGGATTGCGGCATGACCATCCCCCCTGGGGGTGATTTCTCGCTTTCTGTCTCTATGGCTCTCTCTGTCTGTCTGGTGAGCGTATGTGCCCTATAGAAAACCTCTCAAAAAAAAAAAAAAAGTAATGAAAGAAATAATAAATCAGACTTGTTTAACTATAAGAATTTTGAGCTTCAGAGGACACTATCCATAAAGGGAAAAGACAAATATAGAAATGGTGAAATTATGTGGACACCCTGATAAGATCTAATGTCCAGAATATAAACATATTTTTTACAACAAAAAGAGAAAAAACAATTACAGAATTGGCAGAATTGGCAAAGGATTTAATAGACATTGCTCCAAAGAAGATATACAAATGGCCAATAAACACATAAAAAGAGGCTTAGCATCATTAGTCACTAAATAAATGCAAAGATACCACCACATACTCACAAACATGACTATTTTTTTAAAAAGAGAGAAAATAACAAGTGTTCATGAGAATATGGAGAACTTGGAATATCATACGTTGTTAGTAAGAACATAAAATGGTACAACCATAAAAAAAGTCTAACATTTATTATTTTTTTTGAGAGGTTTTTGCTATAGGGCACGTGTGCTTGACAGAGACAGAGAGACAGAAAGGGAGAAATCATCCCCCCAGGGGAGATGGCCATACCACCATCCCTTCTCTTCCATTCTCCTCTTGGGATCTTGGGCACACATGCACATGTGCCTGGCATGAGTTTAAGCCACCCGGTCCAGGATTTGAACCTTGACTGAAAATGACTGAAAAATACTTTGAAACAATGAAATATGTGAATTTTATCTCAATAAAAATGGTTAAAATTCAAAAGGAGTCATAGTCTTCCATCAATCTGGATTCTCAAGTGTCTATAAAAAGTGGAATCTCCCTGCCCAACACGTGGAGAATAAGGAAAAATGGATTTTGTTTTCAGCCACTGAAATTTGGGATTGTTGCGTCACCACAAAATAAACTAGTCTCTCTTACTGATGCAGACAATGAAGTGGACATGCCTGTATTTCCTTGCAAATTAATTTGGAAAGACATGCCCTATCAAGCTCTCTAGACAAAGTTCAGTTTTCCCACATATATCAGATTATAGATTTCTGTAGTCTTTCAAGGCAATCTTGGTTTGAGAGACATCTCTACATGTTACTGAATATATGTAATTACTGGAAAGTGGATTGGTACTTACTGAGGACCTTAATACTTAACATTTTTAAAATTTTTTGAAGAATCAGCAGATGGCATAATGGTTACGCTGCTGAACTCCCACATAGTTGACTGTGGTTGGAGTCTCGGACTCGATAGCTTAAACTCATGCTGGGCACGTGTGTGCAAAAATCCCAAGAGGAGAATGGAGGAGAAGGGATTGCAGTGTGGCCATCCTCCCTGAGGGGGTGATTTCTCACTTTCTGTCTCTCTGTCTTTCTGTCTCTCTGGTGAGTGCAAAAGTCTCTCTCAAAAATTTTTTTGAAAAGAAATTAGTAAATATTTATTAGATTTTTAAAAACTTTGTTGGTTGTATCTTTCCCTTTGATTTTATTTTGATCATCACTTTAGAGGATCAAGCAGAAAGATTAGATGCTGAATAATTGTGTTCTTAGACATCAAAATGTTTCCTTTTGCTATTTTGAAAGTAAGATTCTTTCAAAAAATTCTAATATCCTTAATATTAATATATGAATGTCACCATATCACATTTAAAGTAAATAAAACTTTATCCAATGGAGATTGCTGAAAGATGATGGTAGATTTGTTATATTTACATGTGCCAAACTTTAAATTTTAAAAATCACTTTACGATTTCAAAATGCAGTCCTTTTCATAATTTCAAAACTTTACCTATCAAAGTAATACTATGATCACACTATTTGTTTAAATTCTCCTAAGAATTTTAATAGATGTGTATTTACATTAACTATGTGAGCTTTACACATGACTCATTTCATATCTTAAGTTTCCCCTTAAAGTTAACAGATTTTCTTTTTAAATTGTATGTTGTATGTATATAAATGAGGACCTTATACCTAAAGAAGATGGAAATTATGTCACAGCCTTTTAATATTTCCTTGAAATATCTCTGCCAATGTTATAACCATCATTACCAATGAAGAGTAGAAGTTTCTATATCTTCTATTGTCAACTTCAGTTAGTGGGCTGTCAGAAAAGTCATGACTCAGTTTTGCATGGAAAACTTTGTGACGACTTTTCCTGACAACACAATATTATTATTGTAGTCATCGATTTGGCAAAATGATTGTAATGGGATATTTATTTTTTAAAAAAGATGATACCTATTTATTTTTTAAAGATCCCAGGGTATGGGAACCAACAGTTAGCGTAATGGCTATGTCGCTGGACTCCCACGTAGTCGACCACGGTTCGTGTCCCGGACCCGGTGGCTTAAAACTCACGCCGGGTGCGTGTGCGTGCATGCCCAAGATCCCGAGAGGAGAATGGAGGAGAAGGGATTGCGGCGTGACCATCCCTCCTGGGGGGTGATTTCTCGCTTTCTGTCTCTATGTCTCTCTCTGTCTGGCGAGCGCACGCGCCCTACAGTGAAAATATCTCAAAAAAAAAAAAATAATAAAGATCCCAGGGTATGTCCCACTGTCAATAATAGTTTTGGTTCTTATACCTTCAATAGCTATTCTCAATTACTGCCATTCAATACAACACACTTGGGACATCTGAAATGCCTTACACATCCCAAAACACTAACTTTGTCTGTCATGCCATATTTTTTTAAAGGCAGAGCTACTTTCTATAATGGATACTACAGAGTGTTTACTGGTTAATGCTTAAAGTTAACCAGATACATACACCAGTTAACAGAGGTTTGTACACATTAGGACTGGGCACCAGAGATAGAAGTATTTCCCTTTTATTCAGCAATTTCAAGAGAACTTGGCTGCAACCAAAATATCTCACTACAGTCTTGAAAATTTAATGTGAAATATTACTTGAGATGAAATATTTTTTAAATAATTATTTTTAAAATTTATTATTTATTTATTTTAATTTGACCAGAGAGGGACAGAGTGAGTGAGAGACAGAGAGAGAGAGAGAGAGAGAGAGAGAGAGAGAGAAGAGGAAAGTGAAAAAGCCAGTTGCCAGGTCTGAGACTCAAACCATGGTCAGCCATGTGGGAGTCCAGCACCCTTAACCACCATGCCACCTGCCAGCCCCTAGATAAATTTTTTTATATCCCAATTACTACTTAGAAAAAATTCTTAAGTTCATTTAAACATAAAAGTGAAAATAAATTAGTTTTCAACTGTCTTTTGCTTAGAAAACTTCTGCACACCTACACAAATAGCTATAAAAGGGACCAGCAGTTGGCATAATGGCTATGTCACTGGACTCCCATGTAGTCGACCGTAGTTTGAGTCCCAGACCTGGTGACTTAAACTCACACTGGTTGCATGTGCATGTGTGCCCAAAATCCCGAGAGGAAAATGGAGGAGAAGGGATTACAATGTGGCTATACCCCTGGGAGGGGATGATTTCTCTCTTTGCTGTCTATCTCTTTCTGTCAACAACAACAAAAAACACAAATAGCTATAAAAATTTTTTAAAATAATTATTTAATTTTATTTATTCATTCTTTTTTTAAGAGGTTTCTGCTATAGGGTACGTGTGCTTGTCAGAAAGACAGAGAGAGACAAAGAGAGAGAGAGAGAGAGAGAGTCAGTGAGAAAGCAATTAACTAGGTCCAGGACTTGAACTGTGGTCAGCTATGTGGGAGAGTCCAGAACCTTAACCACCATGTCACCTGCTGGCCCCCAATAGTTATAAAATTTAATATGTAGTATACCCAAACCCACAAGATGTAGTTCCTGCCTGTACTTTTGATTAGACTTTCCCTCAGAATCATGATCTTGTTCAAGCCTTAGGGTCATTCCCTTGTCTAGTATATTCTTTGCTCCACCCCAGATTTCAAATGTGTGGCTCCTTCTCATCATTGTGTTCTCAGATTGAAGAATTCCTCTTCAGAGAGATCACTTTCTTTAATCACCCTAACAAAAATACTTCCAACACTTTAAAGAGTATTATCCTGTTTTCTCATCTTTACTCCGCTTAAATAAATTTCTTGGTTTTGTTTGTTTGTTTGTTCGTTTTGTTTTAGATTTTTTGTTTATTCTTTGAGCCTCTAGACTAGAATTGCCATGAGAACAGACAATGTTTACTCAGCCTAAATTGTGGAACAAATGAAATAAATAAATAATTCCTTGGAGAATTCTCACATGCCATATTACAAATGATGTTCGAGGCTCCCCATCACCCTACCCACTGGACACACATCTTCACACACAACTTTCCCCATCTACAATATTCCTCATCTTTCAACAACTTTTCAGTCAAACAATTAAGCTGATCTTGGACATTCCCGGATCAAAGGAGCTTCTGCTGTCAGAGTCACTTCTAAGTTATATTAATAATCACCCATGTGCACCATTCATTATTGTGCAAATAGTGATGGCATGGAACACACTTGTTTTCCTGGACCTTAGTGAGCATTCTCTGTGTTCATCTAAGGGCACGAGTTAGCCATGTGTAGTTGGTTGATTACGACAAACATATGGAGAAAATGGCTGAGAGTGCGCAAATATTGAAACCATATGTTACTCCATGATAAACTATGCCTTATTAAAAAACAAAACAAAAACTGAGAATCCAGCTAGAAACATACACTTCAGAGCTTTTGCTTTCAGAGCTATTAGACAGAAGACTTCATTTAGAATTGAACATAACCTACATCTCAAACCAGGTATTTGGCTAAAAAATATATTTTTTATGACTACAGGAGGTTACAAAAATCAAACATGTTAGAAACATTTTTAAATTATTTTAAGTAAAAGTTTCCTGAGTCCTGTGGGATTTTTAAAATTCTATTTTACATGCCCTGAGGACTTCATAAATTTTATATATACTGTTTGTATAAATAGAATGTTTTAGCTCTTTTTCTCAATTAACATCACCCTATCTTCATACAAGAATGAAGCAGACAAGAAACTTGATGATACACTTATGAGATGTTAGTTTTGTAATTAAAACTAAGAAAATTCAGATCAGTGTACAAACGATGTGTACCGGAAATGATGCTGAGCAGTGGTGGAAGCCTTTAGCTGAACAGACACTTACTGGTTCTCAGAAAAACCTCACTCACTGTCCTTCATCAATACTAAGGGTCCTCTAATGTAAAACACACCATTAGGAAGAAATTAAAACGCTGCCAATTTAACTCTGACATACTCTTACAATATAATGTATATCCTGGTTTCAAAGAGTTTAAAAAATAAAAACATGGGCATGTTCAAATAATTGAAGAATATAGTTATCCAAATTTAAATTTTGGTCAAATACAAATTGGCTTATATTCTTTTTTCTCCCCATGTGCATATTCACTCAGCAGAGAGAGACAGAGAGATAGAGAGAAAGTGGGAAGCATTTTCTAAGAGGATTGCCCAACCACTGTCTCTTCTCCTCCATTTTCCTTGGGATTTTGAGCATGCATTCACATACACCTGGCGTGTTTTCAAGCCACTGTGTCCAGGAATTGACTGCAGCATCGCCTATGTGGGATCCAGCCACTTTAATCTCCATGCCATCTGATGGTCCCAGCTTATATATGTTTTAAAGTATATAAAATATGTATACTTTATATGTTTTTTCTAATATAAAGTATCAAATTAAGAGAGAGATGTCCCAATGTGGGATATGTATGTTTTCTGGGCCAGCCCAGATTATGTATACACAAACACATACATACATACATATATATTATTAATGCATAATCTGATAATTTGAATATATAGTTGCTTACTTTTGAAACCTCCGCCAAATCATCAAATTAGGCCTAAATAACATTCAGAACTCAAATCTTACTGGCTCTATTACAAACCACTGGCTCTTATTCTTGATGGTTTCCTTTCTAACTTTTCCTGTGTTTACACATCAAACTCCTTACCTTACCTAAGGATGTAGACATTATAGAACTATTTCAAATAATGCTAATTTTTTGAAATTTTAAAATTTATTCTCATATGAATTAAATTAATTCACTAAAAAGCTAATGCATTGTAACAGATTTGGTCACAGAGCTTTCCTTACTGTATTATATTCTCTTTACTGTAATTAAGAGTTGTATCTCCTGGAGCCAGTAGGTGGCATGGTGCTTTAGGTGCTGAGCTCCCATTGGGAGTTCAAATCCCAGACAAACAACTTGAAAATCACACTGGTCATGTGTGTGTGCCCAAAATCCAAGGAGAGATTGGAGCAGAAGGGACTGCAGCTCAGCCATCCTCCCTTGGCTGAGGGGCGGGGTGGGGGAGGAGATCTCACTTTCCCTCTCTGTGTCTCTCAGGCAAGCATGTGTGCCTTATGGCAAGAAACTAAAAACAAACCAAAACAAAATTAAAAAGTTGTACTTCTTTAGTAATTTCACAGCCCTATAAAGAGATTGGCAGACTTACTTCGTGTCTGTTTATTTATAAATTTACTTGATTATGCTTCTTTGAATTATTTTACTGATTCCTTTTATTTCTCCATTTTCTGTATGATTTTGTCTTTTTGTTAAATTAGAACCATCTTCTTGCTTTTTTTATCATTTCTCTTTCACCTTCCAAGGTTTCTGCTCTTATCCATTTAGATTCTAAATCCACTGGATATACACTTCTTTCTTTTTTATTTAATTTTTATTTATTATTATTGTGACTTAACTTGCAGTAGTCTCAAGAGAATTTGGCCACAACCAAAACATCTCACTACAGTCTTGAAAATATAAAGTGAAATATTTATTTAGATAAAATATTTTAAAGTAATTATTTTTTAAAATTTATTATTTATTTATTTTAATTTGACCAGAGAGGGGAAGAGTGTGTGTGGGAGAAAGAGAAGAGGAAAGTATAAAAGCAAGCTGTCAGGTCTGGGACTCAAACTATTGTCACCATGTGGGAGTCCAGCATCTTAACCACCAAGCCACTTGCTGGCCCTGAAACACACTTATTTTTAGCACTGCATTTTTTTCAGACAGTTAATAATCAAACATATTTATTGGTTAAAAGATGAATTAATCTCCACATTTAACTGTATTTTTGTTGTTTTTTTTTATAAGGTTCTACAACTAAATTCTTTTTAGCATGTTTAAATCCTAATGCAAAATATTTTAAGCAAGTACAAATTGTAAATGTTTTCTAGAGGCAAGAGTTCAACTTGGCAACATTTTATTGCATGAAAATCCTGTTGCCTACTGAGCAGGTTATTTGACAGTAAGACACAGAGAAAAATCACCAAAAATGAAGAAAATTGGTTTTGACCAAACGTCACAGAGTTCTCCCAGCAGAGATGACTGCTCAGTCTCTGTCTTTGGAACTAGACAGGGTCAGAAAAAAGCATTAGACACAGGTTTAACAAATGTGATTTGATGGCTGCTTTGTCATGCATGGAGATGAAGTGAAGTTTAGTACGAATAAAAGAACCAACAAAATGTAAATATAAATGTTAATGTGTATGTCTACGGTTTTTAACATCCTCTTTTCCTAAACTAGATATTTTAAGTCTCAAACTGGTAAAAAATTATTAATAAAATACTCAGTACATTTTTACGTATGTTCCTTAACCTATATAAATAAATAAAACTTTTATTTTCTTTGTATCTAAAATAATATTTGCTCAATATTTGCTCAACTATCAGATATATAAAAACACATTTTTGGAAAGAAGCATAAATCACAGAGGCCAGCAGGTGGCATGTCGATTAAGGTACTAGACTCCCACACAGATGATAGCAGTTCGAGCACTGGACCCAGCGGGTTGAAAATCATGCTAGGTACATGTGTATGTTTGCCCAAGATCCTAGGAGAATGGAAGATAAGGGACTGAGGCATGGCCATCTTCCCCAGGGAGGGAAAGATTTCTTACTTTTCTTCTCACTGTCTCTTTCTCTGTCTGGTGAGTGCATGCACGCTAGGACAGAAACCTTAAAAAAATACAAATCAGAGATTATTCTGCTCAGTAACATAAATGTCTAATTGGGTAGACCAAATACATCCTTTTATAAGAGTTGTATTTTAAACATGTTGAAATATAAATATCTTCAGAACCTTCACATCAACATTCATAGAAAGCAGATAATGGTATACTACCAGAGCTGGAGGCATAAGAAAGTGGGGCTGCAGTATTTACCTAGTGTTGAAACTCAAAGTCATGAGATTATATAAACTTTCCAAAGGCAGAAGACTATAGAGGGAACAAGAGCATTGACAATAGAGTTTTGAGAAGTATTCACATTTATTCTCACATTTTCAAGGCAAAAATGTAGAGAAAAATAAATTCGAAAGAGAATCAAGATTATAAAGATAGAAAAAAATGGACTTTTTGAGTAACACTGGGAAAAAAAAAACAAAGCAAAAAAAAAACAATAAAAAATGTAGTGGTCTATGGTATTAGATTTTAATGAGAAGTCTAGAATGAAGATTGAAAAATGCAAACAGATTTGTGGCTAGTGAAATTGGAAGTTTCAACTTCAATACAATGGTTGAGGTAAGATAGTATGCTCAGGAAGTAAAATAATAAAAATAAACAGAGTAATAAAATGGAATACAACTAAACAGTATAGCACAATCACATTTTAAATGGAAATTAAGGCCAGTTGATGGTGCTGTGGTAGCACAATAGAACCACGATCCAGGTTCACTCTGAGCGTGCAAGATGCATGTGCATGCCTGTAATCTGGGCTGGCTGAGACAGGGGATGGATCACAGCATGGGGATGAGCCTACTTAAGGTACGTCTCCCTCTGTCTCACTATCATTGATCAAATAAATAAATAAACTTAAAAATAAAGAAAAACCTGAAAAAATACCTTAAGAACTATCTAGACAACGGTAAATGTGCTAGTGAATAGAGAGGACTTGAACATTGTAGAAGGAAGAGGTTAATTGCTGGAGAAGAGAGGACAAAATTACGGACTTGACAGTCAGTTTTAAATGCTAATGGAGAGTTCCTGAGTGTGTAGGAGCAGCTGCTGACAGGAACTCAGGATATGTCAATTTTAACTATCACCTCTAGGCAGATGAATCCCAAATAAATTCTCTCGACTTGACCTCTCCCCTGAACTACAGTTGGGTGGGTGGGCTTGTCACTCAAGAAAACACCACAATTGTAGCAACCAGCTCCCCAACCAACTCATCCAGCTATTTTTAGTCTACAGACACACATCTGTTTCTGTCTGCCAGTTTGTCTCTGCTGGCTTCACCATACCCCTACTTTACTTTTTCCACTTGCCTTCCCAAAATATACTGTTTAAGACATTGACAGTGTCACTACATGTGATTGAGGCATAGAACCTAGAAAAAGAAAATTGTTGAATAAATGAATGAACAAATAGAGGGATGGATAGAAGGCCTAGTAGGTGATAGATGAATAAATGAATTTATTGATCATTTACTATCTACTATGAACTGTTCAAGTCCCTTTTATACAGAGTGGAACAGGAGCCAATGTCCTACCTTTATGTCAGAAATGGAGAAAACAGGGACTGGCAGTTAGCATAATGGCTATGTCGCTGGACTCCCACATAGTCAACCGCGGTTCATGTCCCAGACCCGGTGGCTTAAAACACGCTGGGCACATATGCGTGCGTGCCCAAGATCCCAAGAGGAGAATGGAGGAGAAGGGATTGCAGCATGGCCATCCTCCCTGGGGGGTGATTTCTCGCTTTTTGTCTCTCTGTCTTTCTCTGTCTGGTGAGCGTGCGTGCCCTAAAGCAAAAAAAAAAAAAAAAAAATGGAGAAAAAAAATAAATTGTATACCTACTTGTAACACATGCTAGGAAGATAAATAACGCCTAATGAGAAGATTGAGGATGGTGGACTGTGGAGCTGTTACAGATTAGCTCATCAGAAAAGGTTACCATAAATATCTGACATTTGGGAAAAAAAAAACCAAAATATTTGCAAGTATTTGGAGAAAGAGATTTCCACGTTGAGGGAAGAGTGAACTCAAAGATCCTATAGGAAGAACATACTGATAGACTGTTTGAAGAGCAATGAAAATGTCATAGTAGTCTGATCAAAAGGAGTGATGAGGAAGAAGAGACCAAAGAGACAATGGAAGCCCAATCATAGAGAGCCTTTTCTACCATACTGTAGGCTTGCTAGATTTAGGAAGTAAAGATATAGAATGTCCTGTAAAATTTAAGTCTTAGATAAATAGTGAATATTTTTATATATGTATGTCACAAATATTGCATAGGATGTATATTTTTTGAGAGGTATTTTGCCATAGGGCACATGTGTTTGCCAGACAGAAAGAGAGAGACGGAGAGACAGAAAGTGAGAAATCATCCCCCAGGGGGGATGTTCATGCCGCAATCCCTTCTCGTCCATTCTCCTCTCGGGATCTTGGGTAAGCACGCACACGCGCCCAGCGTGAGTTTTAAGACACTGGGTCTGGGACTCGAACCGTGGTCTACTACATGGGAGTCCAGCGACATAGCCATTACGCTAACTGCTGGTCCCAGGATGTATATATTTAAGAAGATATTGGACCAGCAGGTGGCATAGTGGTTAAGGCGCTGGATTGCCATGTGGTGAACTGTGGTTTTAGTCCTCAACCTGTCAGCTTGAAACTCATCCCAGACCCATGTGTGTGCATACCAAAATCCCAGCAGGAGGGTGTCCTGTATTTTATCTGGAAACCCTACCATGATGGCATTTTTGGATTTTATTCTGAGTGACAAAATGTTCCCTGGAGTGTTTTTGAACAATGTGGAGTAATTATTTGCATAAAAAATAATAAAGTAGTTAAGATCACTGCACGGAGACTGGAAAGAAGCTATTGTTGTAGTCATGACAAAAGATGATGGTGGCTTGCCAGAGTGGTAGTGTGGAAGATGTTAGCGGCACAAGGTGGTGGGGAAGGAGTCACTAGTAGAAAAGTGACAGATTAGGCTTGTGATGAGCACTGATGAAGGTGGTAAAAATTATTCCAGGATTTACTGGTAAATGAGAGATGATATTTCCTGAGATGGAAATGACTAGAAGAAAAAAATAAATTAAAGAATCGAATAATTAGGATTTTTAAAAAAATCTTTATTGAATTAAATTTTTCATACTATAAATTTATTCCATTTGAAGAGCAGTACCAAGTATTTTTAGTAAACTTAGAGTTTCGCAACCCTCAATCAAATATAACTTCAGAACATTTTGATAACCCCAAAAAGATCCTTTATGCCCACTTGTAATGATTCCATATTTTCATTCCAAGCCCTTGAAAACCTGAAACTACTTTCTGTCCCCAGAGAGTTGCTGTATCTAGACATTTAATATAAATGTATCATACAGTATATAGTTCTTTGTGTCTTGCTTCTTTCACTTAGTATTGCATTTTGAGAGTCTTCTGTGTTACACCATGTATTGGTTCACCATTCCATTTTATTGTAGAGTAGTACTGCAGTGTATAGAGATGTCATCGTTAACATTGTTTCCAGTTTGAAGCTATTACAAACAATGCAGCCTTGAAAGTTCATGAACAAATTTTTGTACAGACTTATGCTTTTATTGCTCTTGTGTAGATGCCTTGGAGAAAAATTGCTGGACAGTATTATAAATTTATATAAAAAGTTTGTTTTTTTAAAGAATTATTTAATTAATTAATTTATTTTAATTTGATCAGAAAGGGACAGAACAAGAAAGGGAGAGGAAGAGAGAAAGAGAGAGAGAAAGAGAGAGAAAGTGAGAAAGCAAGTTGCCAAGTCTAAGACTTGCCAGTGCCTTTAACTACCATGTCACTTGCCAGCCCCAAGACTTTGGTTTTAAACTAATATCCAAAAGTGTTGAGTGGATACCTGCTATATGGGTCCAGAATTCAGGAAAGAGGTAAATATAAAATTTGAATTTAACATAATTAACATGATTTTAGTGATTGGAGTAGATGAGATCACATAAGTAGTAAATATAGTTAGAAAAGGGATAAGATCAACAGATGAATAGATTGAAAAAGTGTGGCACATATACACTAGGAATACTACTCAACCATCAAAAACAAGACGACCCTAGAAAACCAGCAGTTAGCGTAATGGCTATGTCGCTGGACTCCCATGTAGTCGACCACGGTTCGTGTCCCGGACCCGGTGGCTTAAAACTCACGCCGGGCGCGTGTGCGTGCGTGCCCAAGATCTCGAGAGGAGAATGGAGGAGAAGGGATTGCGGCGTGACCATCCCCCCTGGGGGGTGATTTCTCGCTTTCTGTCTCTATGTCTCTCTCTGTCTGTCTGGCGAGCGCACGCGCCCTCCAGTGAAAATCTCTCCAAAAAAAAAAAAAACAAGACGACCCTGGCATTTGATAGAAAGTGGACGAATATGGAAGATTGACGGCTGAGTGAAGCAAGCCAAGCTATAAAAGAGAAACATTGTATGTCTCCACTTATTATATAGTGACTGTCTGTACTCTATGGTGGAAACAGAAAGGTTAGAGAATATAGAACACAGAAAATTGTTATGGATACTGGAGACAGTGTGGGAGGAGAATGGAAGATGGGGGAAAGTGAGAGGAAAATAATCAAGGAGAAAAAAAGAAAGATATGACATTTGAGGGACACAGAAATAGTGGATTGTCTATTGATGATAGCATTTACGATATCTTCAACTGGACTGGTGGAAAGTGTGTTCGAGTTGGGTAAATTCATTTTACAAGCTGTAATTATGTACAATGATTAAATGTATAAAATAAAATAATTAAAAAAACAAGAGATAAGATCTAAGGATTAATTCCTGGGACACACCAATTTAAAGGTTAGGGAAATAAGATTTGATGTAAAATAAAAGATAAAGCAAACTGGGAACCAGCAGTTGGCGTAATGGCTATGTTGCTGGATTCTCACGGACGCGC
>NW_006160010.1:3037917-3042714 GCF_000334495.1 Tupaia belangeri chinensis
CCATTCCCCCTGGGGGGTGATTTCTCGCTTTCTGTCTCTCTGTCTCTCTCTGTCTGTCTGGCGAGCGCACGCGCCCTATAGCAAAAAACCTCTCAAAAAAAAAAAAGTTTAAAAGATAAAGCAAACAGAAAAAGTCAAAGCAGATGCTTTCTGTGTCCTGTATATTATATCCCTTTGATCAATATCTAGACACAGCTAAGACAGTGGAGGGCAGTTCCAGTCCATGTTAACAGCCTCCCAAGATTTTTTGTTTAACTGCCTTAAGGTTTTTCCCAAAGTGAAAAAGCCCATTCAGCCCTCGTGGTGGTACATGGCATCAAGCACCCCACAGGCCATTGTCAGTAATGAGAAGAGGAAACTCAGGGTTACAAATGCCCCAGTCTCCTGTCCTATGTGAGATCATTCTGAACTTAGTTTTCTATTATTGGTATTTTTCTGCAAGTGGTTTTAGAATAACAAAAAAACTAACTAGAGTTGATGGAAGGGGAAAATAAGAGGAAAGAAATGGAAAAGAATTGAGATACATCTAGGATCAATTTCTAGGAGTTTTGCTGCAAGGCAGAGTATCTCAGTGTGGCAATAAGTAGACCGAGACAAGCAGTGAAAACACGGGAGGGATTTGCTCTGTCTGTCTGGCGAGCGCACGCGCCCTCCAGTGAAAATCTCTCCAAAAAAAAAAAAAACAAGACGACCCTGGCATTTGATAGAAAGTGGACGAATATGGAAGATTGACTGCTGAGTGAAGCAAGCCAAGCTATAAAAGAGAAACATTGTATGTCTCCACTTATTATATAGTGACTGTCTGTACTCTATGGTGGAAACAGAAAGGTTAGAGAATATAGAACACAGAAAATTGTTATGGATACTGGAGACAGTGTGGGAGGAGAATGGAAGATGGGGGGAGAGGAGAGGAAAATAATCAAGGAGAAAAAAAGAAAGATATGACATTTGAGGGACACAGAAATATTGTCTATTGATGATAGCATTTACGATATCTTCAACTGGACTGGTGGAAAGTGTGTTCGAGTTGGGTAAATTCATTTTACAAGCTGTAATTATGTACAATGATTAAATGTATAAAATAAAATAATTAAAAAAACAAGAGATAAGATCTAAGGATTAATTCCTGGGACACACCAATTTAAAGGTTAGGGAAATAAGATTTGATGTAAAATAAAAGATAAAGCAAACTGGGAACCAGCAGTTGGCGTAATGGCTATGTTGCTGGACTCCCACGTAGTCGACCGTGGTTCGCGTCCCGGACCCGGTAGCTTAAAACTCACGCTGGGCGCGTGTGCGTGCGTGCCCAAGATCTCAAGAGGAGAATGGAGGAGAAGGGATTGCAGCGTGACCATTCCCCCTGGGGGGTGATTTCTCGCTTTCTGTCTCTCTGTCTCTCTCTGTCTGTCTGGCGAGCGCACGCGCCCTATAGCAAAAAACCTCTCAAAAAAAAAAAAAGTTTAAAAGATAAAGCAAACAGAAAAAGTCAAAGCAGATGCTTTCTGTGTCCTGTATATTATATCCCTTTGATCAATATCTAGACACAGCTAAGACAGTGGAGGGCAGTTCCAGTCCATGTTAACAGCCTCCCAAGATTTTTTGTTTAACTGCCTTAAGGTTTTTCCCAAAGTGAAAAAGCCCATTCAGCCCTCGTGGTGGTACATGGCATCAAGCACCCCACAGGCCATTGTCAGTAATGAGAAGAGGAAACTCAGGGTTACAAATGCCCCAGTCTCCTGTCCTATGTGAGATCATTCTGAACTTAGTTTTCTATTATTGGTATTTTTCTGCAAGTGGTTTTAGAATAACAAAAAAACTAACTAGAGTTGATGGAAGGGGAAAATAAGAGGAAAGAAATGGAAAAGAATTGAGATACATCTAGGATCAATTTCTAGGAGTTTTGCTGCAAGGCAGAGTATCTCAGTGTGGCAATAAGTAGACCGAGACAAGCAGTGAAAACACGGGAGGGATTTGTTTTAAAGATGGAGAATGTTACGCTGTGTTTGTGTACTAGACAGAAACAGTGCAGATGTAGAAGAGAGGAAGAATTGCTGGCATGATGATTTTGAGCAGATGAAAGGTGACGGAATTAGGATACAAGTGGAAGGTTTTATTTTAAGAGTAGATTTTAATGTTTTAACAGGGGAAGGCAGAGGTTTTGAATATAGAGGTGAACGCATCAGTACATTTAATAGTGGAAATGTGTTCGATCCTGTACTAGATAAATAAATCCCCCTTTCAACTTCTATAAAACGGATAGTCTACCTTCAACTTGAACTTACCAACAACACTGAATTTTTATATTTTAAAGTAGCCTGTTCCATTTCAGACAGTCCTGGGGTACCAAATTTTTTCTTCATGGTACTTATCTGATAGGTATTAGCAGAGCTGTAAAGTCTTGGGAATGGGTAGGGAAGGCACTTGCACTGTAAAATAAATATCAGTTGCAGAGATTGAGGCGTAGAGGGATATTTTATTATTTTGTATTTGAAAGTTCCGTATTATTTGTTCTTTTTGAGGGGCTACTGAAATAAAGCTCTTATTTAAGTAAATTGTTTTTAAAAAGAGTCTCAGGAACCAGCAGTTAGCGTAATGGCTATGTCGCTGGACTCCCACGTAGTTGACCGCGGTTCGCGTCCTGGACCTGGTGGCTTAAAACTCACGCCGGGCACGTGTGCGTGCGTGCCCAAGATCCCGGGAGGAGAATGGAGGAGAAGGGATTGCGGCGTGACCATCCCCCTTGGGGGGTGATTTCTCGCTTTCTGTCTCTCTGTCTCTCTCTGTCTGTCTGGCGAGCGCACGCGCCCTATAGTGGAAAAAAAAAAAAAAGAGTCTCAAGCAAAATAACACAGAAGATAAATTCTTACCATAGGAATTGAGGAACTGATCATTTCATTTCTTTTCTGCCCATATCAAGCTCCATAATAACTCTTGTCAACTCTACAGAAAATAATGACTTCTGTTAATATTTAACAGGCACTTACTATGGTCAGAAACAAGTAAGTGCTAGAGATCAAATGTGTTACAGTCCCTGTTCCCATGGAATACATGAAAAATTTCAGCAGCATATTACTTTCAAACTGTAAGAAAAAAAGACCAGCAGGTGGCGTAATGGTTAAGGCACTGGACTCCCACATGTCTGACCAGGGTTCATGTTCCAGACCTGGCAGCTTGAAACTCAAACCAGGTTTGTGTGAGTGTGTGACCAAAATCCCAAGAGGAGAATGGAGGAGAAGGGATAACGGTATGGTCATCACCCCTGGGGTATTACTTCTCATTTTCTCTCTCACTGTCTTTCTCTCTGTCTCTCTCCAGCGAGTACACACACCTTATGGCTAAAATCTTAAAAAAAATTATTAAAAATAGTTAAAGCCTGGGGACAAGCAGATAGCATGATGGTTATGTTGTTGGACTCCCAAATAGTTGATCACAGTTCAAGTCCTGGACCCAGCAGCTCAAAACTCATGCCAGGGGTGTATGTGTGCATGCCCTAAACCCTGAGAGGAGAATGGAGGAGAAGGGACTGCAGTGTTACCCTCCCCTATTGGTGGTGATTTCTCACTTTCTGTCTCTCTCTCTCTCCCTCTCTGTGTCTAATCAGCACACGCACACTATTGCAAAAATCTCTCTTTTAAAAAATGTTAAGTATATGTTAAAAAAGTGTATGTGGCAACAATCTAGAGTCAGTAAGGTCATGTCAAAATGAGAGTCTTAGGAGAAGGGTCTTAAAGTATAAAGAGGTTGGTGAAGAAGGAACATTTCAAACAAAATGGAATAGTCACTTCACTTCTTTTTTTTTATTTTATTTATTTTTGTGTAGGAAGCATGCATTCACCAGAGAGTCAAAGAGAGACAGAAAGCAAGAACTCACCCTCAAGTGTGCATGAGCATGTGTTAAGAGACAGAAAGCAAGAACTCACCCTCAAGTGCGGATGAGCATGTGTTGTAGAGTGCAACTGAATGAACGACCACCAATGCCAGATTAAGGTTAAAGGGATTCTTCAATAGTTGGCCAGCAACTACAGCCTGAGGCTCAGGGCCTGAGAGTCAGAACTGCAGCCCCAACAGAAATTTGAGTAATCTTTTTATAGGGGGTCAGTTACTAGGGGTTTCTACGCGAGCAGTTACAGAAGCTGAATCAAGCAGGTTAATTATTTCTGCGGGGAGTGGGGTTTCCATGTAAGCAGTTACATTGCTAAACAAAAGAGTTTCAGGCTAGTTAGCAAAGAGAGTAACAGGTACAGGATGTCGACCCAGTTGTGGTTTTCTGTATGACTAGCACAAGCTATTATCTCACAGAAAGAGCAAGCAGGTTTACAGAAGCAGCCAGCCATGTTAGAGTAAGGGAACAAAATGGATGAACAGTTGTTCATGTGCAAGATCTAATATGTGGCCTTCCACATTCCCTCCTTCTGATTTGGAGAATCAAATCATTGATTCAGAGAAGGGAGTGGCTCATAGTGGGAGTGGAGAACCATGAGCTTGACAGATTGGATTCAGTACTGAAAAAAGTTAATGAGAAAATGGAGGACGCAAGGGCCAAAGAGAAGGGCAAGGAGGAGAAGCAGGGCAGGACCTGCAATGGCAGAGATGATGGTGGTGAGCCAGGGAGGCCAAGAGAAGAGAGACCGATACCAATTACCCACAGGGGAGTGGCGCTTCTCACACTCTAGGAGATGTTTGCAAAGCTGGCTCAGGCTGTCCCTAATGGCCCCGGAGTGGTTGGTATAGAATTAAGGTCCAGGCCCCACAGGGACAGGCTGCAGTGGGCCCGCCGGGGTTTGGGGGGGGGGGGGG
>NW_006160010.1:3043261-3085251 GCF_000334495.1 Tupaia belangeri chinensis
GGATTGCGGCGTGACCATCCCCCCTGGGGGGTGATTTCTCGCTTTCTGTCTCTATGTCTCTCTCTGTCTGTCTGGCGAGCGCACGCGCCCTCCAGTGAAAATCTCTCCAAAAAAAAAAAAAACAAGACGACCCTGGCATTTGATAGAAAGTGGACGAATATGGAAGATTGACTGCTGAGTGAAGCAAGCCAAGCTATAAAAGAGAAACATTGTATGTCTCCACTTATTATATAGTGACTGTCTGTACTCTATGGTGGAAACAGAAAGGTTAGAGAATATAGAACACAGAAAATTGTTATGGATACTGGAGACAGTGTGGGAGGAGAATGGAAGATGGGGGAAAGTGAGAGGAAAATAATCAAGGAGAAAAAAAGAAAGATATGACATTTGAGGGACACAGAAATAGTGGATTGTCTATTGATGATAGCATTTACGATATCTTCAACTGGACTGGTGGAAAGTGTGTTCGAGTTGGGTAAATTCATTTTACAAGCTGTAATTATGTACAATGATTAAATGTATAAAATAAAATAATTAAAAAAACAAGAGATAAGATCTAAGGATTAATTCCTGGGACACACCAATTTAAAGGTTAGGGAAATAAGATTTGATGTAAAATAAAAGATAAAGCAAACTGGGAACCAGCAGTTGGCGTAATGGCTATGTTGCTGGACTCCCACGTAGTCGACCGTGGTTCGCGTCCCGGACCCGGTAGCTTAAAACTCACGCTGGGCGCGTGTGCGTGCGTGCCCAAGATCTCAAGAGGAGAATGGAGGAGAAGGGATTGCAGCGTGACCATTCCCCCTGGGGGGTGATTTCTCGCTTTCTGTCTCTCTGTCTCTCTCTGTCTGTCTGGCGAGCGCACGCGCCCTATAGCAAAAAACCTCTCAAAAAAAAAAAAGTTTAAAAGATAAAGCAAACAGAAAAAGTCAAAGCAGATGCTTTCTGTGTCCTGTATATTATATCCCTTTGATCAATATCTAGACACAGCTAAGACAGTGGAGGGCAGTTCCAGTCCATGTTAACAGCCTCCCAAGATTTTTTGTTTAACTGCCTTAAGGTTTTTCCCAAAGTGAAAAAGCCCATTCAGCCCTCGTGGTGGTACATGGCATCAAGCACCCCACAGGCCATTGTCAGTAATGAGAAGAGGAAACTCAGGGTTACAAATGCCCCAGTCTCCTGTCCTATGTGAGATCATTCTGAACTTAGTTTTCTATTATTGGTATTTTTCTGCAAGTGGTTTTAGAATAACAAAAAAACTAACTAGAGTTGATGGAAGGGGAAAATAAGAGGAAAGAAATGGAAAAGAATTGAGATACATCTAGGATCAATTTCTAGGAGTTTTGCTGCAAGGCAGAGTATCTCAGTGTGGCAATAAGTAGACCGAGACAAGCAGTGAAAACACGGGAGGGATTTGTTTTAAAGATGGAGAATGTTACGCTGTGTTTGTGTACTAGACAGAAACAGTGCAGATGTAGAAGAGAGGAAGAATTGCTGGCATGATGATTTTGAGCAGATGAAAGGTGACGGAATTAGGATACAAGTGGAAGGTTTTATTTTAAGAGTAGATTTTAATGTTTTAACAGGGGAAGGCAGAGGTTTTGAATATAGAGGTGAACGCATCAGTACATTTAATAGTGGAAATGTGTTCGATCCTGTACTAGATAAATAAATCCCCCTTTCAACTTCTATAAAACGGATAGTCTACCTTCAACTTGAACTTACCAACAACACTGAATTTTTATATTTTAAAGTAGCCTGTTCCATTTCAGACAGTCCTGGGGTACCAAATTTTTTCTTCATGGTACTTATCTGATAGGTATTAGCAGAGCTGTAAAGTCTTGGGAATGGGTAGGGAAGGCACTTGCACTGTAAAATAAATATCAGTTGCAGAGATTGAGGCGTAGAGGGATATTTTATTATTTTGTATTTGAAAGTTCCGTATTATTTGTTCTTTTTGAGGGGCTACTGAAATAAAGCTCTTATTTAAGTAAATTGTTTTTAAAAAGAGTCTCAGGAACCAGCAGTTAGCGTAATGGCTATGTCGCTGGACTCCCACGTAGTTGACCGCGGTTCGCGTCCTGGACCTGGTGGCTTAAAACTCACGCCGGGCACGTGTGCGTGCGTGCCCAAGATCCCGGGAGGAGAATGGAGGAGAAGGGATTGCGGCGTGACCATCCCCCTTGGGGGGTGATTTCTCGCTTTCTGTCTCTCTGTCTCTCTCTGTCTGTCTGGCGAGCGCACGCGCCCTATAGTGGAAAAAAAAAAAAAAGAGTCTCAAGCAAAATAACACAGAAGATAAATTCTTACCATAGGAATTGAGGAACTGATCATTTCATTTCTTTTCTGCCCATATCAAGCTCCATAATAACTCTTGTCAACTCTACAGAAAATAATGACTTCTGTTAATATTTAACAGGCACTTACTATGGTCAGAAACAAGTAAGTGCTAGAGATCAAATGTGTTACAGTCCCTGTTCCCATGGAATACATGAAAAATTTCAGCAGCATATTACTTTCAAACTGTAAGAAAAAAAGACCAGCAGGTGGCGTAATGGTTAAGGCACTGGACTCCCACATGTCTGACCAGGGTTCATGTTCCAGACCTGGCAGCTTGAAACTCAAACCAGGTTTGTGTGAGTGTGTGACCAAAATCCCAAGAGGAGAATGGAGGAGAAGGGATAACGGTATGGTCATCACCCCTGGGGTATTACTTCTCATTTTCTCTCTCACTGTCTTTCTCTCTGTCTCTCTCCAGCGAGTACACACACCTTATGGCTAAAATCTTAAAAAAAATTATTAAAAATAGTTAAAGCCTGGGGACAAGCAGATAGCATGATGGTTATGTTGTTGGACTCCCAAATAGTTGATCACAGTTCAAGTCCTGGACCCAGCAGCTCAAAACTCATGCCAGGGGTGTATGTGTGCATGCCCTAAACCCTGAGAGGAGAATGGAGGAGAAGGGACTGCAGTGTTACCCTCCCCTATTGGTGGTGATTTCTCACTTTCTGTCTCTCTCTCTCTCCCTCTCTGTGTCTAATCAGCACACGCACACTATTGCAAAAATCTCTCTTTTAAAAAATGTTAAGTATATGTTAAAAAAGTGTATGTGGCAACAATCTAGAGTCAGTAAGGTCATGTCAAAATGAGAGTCTTAGGAGAAGGGTCTTAAAGTATAAAGAGGTTGGTGAAGAAGGAACATTTCAAACAAAATGGAATAGTCACTTCACTTCTTTTTTTTTATTTTATTTATTTTTGTGTAGGAAGCATGCATTCACCAGAGAGTCAAAGAGAGACAGAAAGCAAGAACTCACCCTCAAGTGCGGATGAGCATGTGTTGTAGAGTGCAACTGAATGAACGACCACCAATGCCAGATTAAGGTTAAAGGGATTCTTCAATAGTTGGCCAGCAACTACAGCCTGAGGCTCAGGGCCTGAGAGTCAGAACTGCAGCCCCAACAGAAATTTGAGTAATCTTTTTATAGGGGGTCAGTTACTAGGGGTTTCTACGCGAGCAGTTACAGAAGCTGAATCAAGCAGGTTAATTATTTCTGCGGGGAGTGGGGTTTCCATGTAAGCAGTTACATTGCTAAACAAAAGAGTTTCAGGCTAGTTAGCAAAGAGAGTAACAGGTACAGGATGTCGACCCAGTTGTGGTTTTCTGTATGACTAGCACAAGCTATTATCTCACAGAAAGAGCAAGCAGGTTTACAGAAGCAGCCAGCCATGTTAGAGTAAGGGAACAAAATGGATGAACAGTTGTTCATGTGCAAGATCTAATATGTGGCCTTCCACATTCCCTCCTTCTGATTTGGAGAATCAAATCATT
Organism: Tupaia belangeri chinensis; assembly: GCF_000334495.1. Taxonomy (NCBI): domain Eukaryota; kingdom Metazoa; phylum Chordata; class Mammalia; order Scandentia; family Tupaiidae; genus Tupaia; species Tupaia belangeri. Next base: position 3,047,091 of record NW_006160010.1, read on the forward strand.
GATTCAGAGAAGGGAGTGGCTCATAGTGGGAGTGGAGAACCATGAGCTTGACAGATTGGATTCAGTACTGAAAAAAGTTAATGAGAAAATGGAGGACGCAAGGGCCAAAGAGAAGGGCAAGGAGGAGAAGCAGGGCAGGACCTGCAATGGCAGAGATGATGGTGGTGAGCCAGGGAGGCCAAGAGAAGAGAGACCGATACCAATTACCCACAGGGGAGTGGCGCTTCTCACACTCTAGGAGATGTTTGCAAAGCTGGCTCAGGCTGTCCCTAATGGCCCCGGAGTGGTTGGTATAGAATTAAGGTCCAGGCCCACAGGGACAGGCTGCAGTGGCCCGACAGGATTTGGGGTGGGGGGTGGGACAAGGCACTTCTGAATGGTAAAAAGAATGCTGTATCCTTGCCCCAGATGTAAAGGTGAAGATCATAAGAATGACCACCCGCCCAGATGACTCTCTGGTGATAAGGGGTTGAATGGCAAGGGGGTTGCAAGTGCCAAAATGAGAGTCTTAGGAGAAGGGTCTTAAAGTATAAAGAGGTTGGTGAAGGAGGAACATTTCAAACAAAATGGAATAGTCACTTCACTTCTTTTTTTGGAGGAGCAGGCACCAGTTGTCGAGACATGGTCGAGAGAGAGGGTCTGGTCAGTGTCTTTCTAAGGGACGATCATTTCACAGCCCTAGAAGGGTCAGAAAAAGTCGGACTCAGAAGCACATTCAGGGGGGTGTCCCAGGGGCAAACATAGAACACTTGGGAGCACATGGTCTGCTTCCTGGGCAGCCAGTCCAGCAAGCAGCAAGGACAAGGAGCTGGTCCCACATGGGGGAGTCTCTGACTGGACCCCAAGAGATTGCAGAGGTCAACCCGGAAAGAATGGCCACAGACGTCATGATGGAAGAGGCAGTGGTGCTGTCCATGGTGCGGGACAGGAGTCCAGGTGTAAGAGGGAAGGTTATGTTGGTAAGGAAGGGCATGTGGAAGGAGAAGAAGTATCAGGAAAGCCAGCATAATCTGACCTTGAGGGGATCTGAGGACAGCTGAAGTCCCTATCTCTGGATCCTCGAGGCCATGTCAGGTGGCCAGGTGGTGGACTTGAGGTGAGATGAATCCAATGACGCTTCCCCACAACCTTGACAGCAGAAGGGGTGCTCAGGATAACAGTGAAAGGTCTATCCCAGTAGGGATCAAGGGTGCCAGAAGTGTGGTGTCTGGCCCAAACTGGGCCCAGGGTCCAAGGCCGGCTGTGGGGACAATGCACACTCTGCAGGGGCCCGGTGGTGGTTGTAGACGAGGCCGTGGATTCTCAGTGAGAGTTGGCTGGAGAGTTTGCAGAGAATCTGTCCAGATTTGGATCCCAAGTAGGTCGACCAGTCAGAAAAGCCCACTCAATGGCGACAGGGTCAGCAGTGGGCTGGCCATTGGCATCGAGGACAAGTTTGGGCCTTTCCTCATGGATTCTCTCTCTTTCCTCAGTGGTAAAGAGAGTCTGGAAGAGCTACTGGTAGTTGTCCCAGGTAGGCTGATGGGTGAAGAAAATAATCTCAAGGAGAGAGATTAATTAAACATTGTGGGTTTTGAGAGAAGGGAGGAATTCGGGTTTTTCCAGTTTACAGGTCACTTGTAGAGAAAGGGGAATAAGTCATAAAGGGCTGACCATCTGGACCTAATTCAGAGGGTCCCATTGCTTTAGGGGAAAAACTGGCAAGGGGGTCGAGGCCCCTTGGGACATGCCGTCCCCCTCAGCTGGTTTCTTGCCCACAGAGGAGTCCTTAGGTCCTAGCCCGTAAGGAGATCCCGACTGAGTATGGGGAGGACTGAAAGGGTCATCTCTGTGGGAAAGAGGTGCAATTTCTGGCTCACTTGGGGCCTCTTCCTTTAGTTGTGGAGAGGCAGACTGAATACCTGTTCTATGATGACCTGCTCAAGGGCCTCAGGGACTATTGGCCTGTCATTTGGTAATGGCAATTTTTTGTGGGCCATTTTTTTTTTTAAGAGGTTTTTTTTCTATAGGGCACGTGCACTCGCCAGAAAGAGAGAGAGAGACAGAAAGTGAGAAATCACCCCCTCCGAGGGTGGGGGGTAGGGATGGCCATGCCACAGTCCCTTCTCCTCCATTCTCCTCTCGGAATCTTGGGCACACTTGCACATGCAACCGGTGTGAGTTTAAGCCACTGGGTCTGGGACTCGATCTGTGGTTGACTACATGGGAATCCAGTGATGTAGCCATTATGCCAACTGCTGGTCCCTGTGGGCCAGTTTTTCTTCCTTCTGAGTATAGGAGGGTGAGGATGGGAGGACAGAGTCTGGGACAGCTACAAGAACTTTTAGTTGTTAGTATAGATGTCTCTCCTCTAGCTAGGTCTCTTTTTTTTGGTTACATAGTCAGTCAACCTTTTTACTACTAGTTTTTCCTTTTGTATTATTTTTTATGACTGCACTTTTAGAAATAACCTTAACCTCTGATTTAGATAGAAATTAATATTAGTTACTTTAAGGGTTACCTGAGGCTTGTCCAGTGGGATTGTCAGATGTCCACAGGGAGTGTAGGGGTCTTAGGCCCCATCAGTCCTCAGTTTCAAAGGCCAGCATGGACTTCAGCAGTCCCGAGCTCCCTTCAGAGCTCAGCGCATTCTGTCTCTAGCGACTAGCTCCACACTTGGGCACAAGGTCCCAGTGGGGATCATGAGGATGCCAGTCATGGGCATTGTTTGGAAACAGAGTTTCTTTAGAGGCAGAGGCTCTGATTCAGGCTTTGTGCATATCCTGCCCTCAAAGAAATTCTCAGCCTTCAGGATTGCCACGAGTGACTATTGGGTGCTGTTTAAGTGAGAGTTAAATCAAAGGTTAAGGTGCCTCATCAATTTGTTATAACATATTTTTTTTTATTTATCTGAGAACTTTAAAAAAAATATGTGTTCTAAACTGTAAGAGCTCCTACACTGAGAAGTGCAATAGATCCTGCAAGGAGTGGCCGAGTACTGCCAAGAGCGCAGAGCCCAGTTTACAGGTTTTACAAGGCATCTGTCTTATTGACCATATAAAAACACTAGCTGGAGAATGTAGTCTTAATCTAAACTTTTATTTTTCTAGCTAAACCTGTTGATCATTTAACTGAGGGGAGAGACCAGTGGGGAAGAGGCCTAACTAAAGAGAAACAGGAGTGCAAGAAGGAAGGGAGGGAGAAGACAGCCAGGAGCTCTAGCCTTAATTTTTCTCACCTTGTTTTCTGAGACTGCTATCCTATTAAGTTCTTGGACAGCAGTTTATAGCTTTTGTCTCTGATACATAGGCCCAATTTGTATTAATTGTCCATGTTTATCTTTTATATCCCGCCTTGGGAAGTTTGATATTTTCTGGAGAAGTTACTAAGCTTGCCTTCCACACATGCCACAATCCCTTCTCTTCCATTCCCGTCTTGAGATTTTGGGCACACACACACATGTACCTGTGAGTTCCAAGAGGTCATGTCTGGGACTCAGACCGCGGTTGACCATGTGGGAGTCCAGCAAGTCCAGCACCTTAACCACCATGCCACCTACTTTCTCCAGTCTCTTCACTTATCATAAACTTAGATTTCTGTCTATGTGGAGGAGGCGAAATCAGGGTTCTTTAAACTCTAGTCATAAACTCCTCTCTAAGCCATAGTGACTGAAGAGAATTTCAGGAAGGAGGAAGTCAAGATGAACAATCAGGGCATTGGGCCTCTCATTTCTACCATAACCAGAGATATCTTTGAAAAAGTAAAAGGGGTTCTATTTTTTTTAATCATGTACGTGTAATCCTTGGGTTACATCATCGAAGTTCTGGATCCAATATTCCATGGGAACAAGGGAGGACCTATGGGTGCTGTTGTATTCATGGGTACAATTTTGTTGAATTCTAGAAGAGAAAACATGTTGTGGGAACTGTAATATAGCTGCCAATTTAGATGGGGAATAGTAGGAAAGGAGTGAAAAAGACAGAAGTGGTGGGTTTTGTAGTGGTTAAAAAGAACAAGCAAAGGCATTGAATGAGGATGAGAGTATCTGCTGAAATGCCATGTAGAAAGGAATTGAAAATATCCCTTGAGAGGCTGAGGTTTCAGATCCAAAACACTACAATATAGGAAGTATCTCAATAAAATGAGTCACACAAACTTTTTGGTTTTCTAGTGCATATAAAAGTTATGCTTAGTGGCCAGTAGGTGGTATGGAGATTAAGGTGCTGGATCCCACATGACTGACTGGACAGTCCCAGTTCCAAACCACACAGATATCACACTGGTATCATATTGCCCAAGATCCTGAAAGGAGAATGGAGGAGAAAAAAATTCAGTGTGGCCATCCTTTGAGGATGATCATTTTCACTTGTCTCTCTTTCTTACTCTGTCTGGCAAGTGTGCATGTCCTATAGCAAAACAAACTAAGGTTATGTTTAGACTATATTGTAGTCTCTTAAGTGTGCAATAGCATTACGTCTAAAAAACAATATATATACCTCAGTTGAAAATACTCTATTGTGGGGCCAGTAGGTGGCATAATGGTTAATGTGCTGGACACCCACATGGCCTACTGCAATTCGAGTCTTAGATTTTGTGGCTTGAGAATCATACCAGGCACATGTATATGCATGCCCCAAAGCCCAAGAGGAGAATGGAGAAGGGATTACACCATGGCCACCCTTCCTGGGGCATGGGGGGATGATGTCTCACTTTCCCTCTCTCTGTTTCTGTCCATCTCTCCAGCAAGTACATGACCCCCTATGCCAAAAACATTTAATAATAATAATAATAATAATAAATGTTTTGGGTCAGCAGATGGCATAGCAGTTATGTCGCTGTGGTTCAAGTCCCAAATGATATAGTGGCTTCAAACTCAAGCTGGGTATATGTGTATGTGTGCCCAAGATTCTGGGAGGATAATGCAGGAGAAGGGTGACCATCCCCACTGGGGGTGGGAGGGGATTTGTTTTATGTTTCTCTGTCTCTGTCTGTCTATCTGGCAAGTACACATGCCCTATAGTGAAAATCTCTTAAAAACAAAACAAAACAAAACTTCACTACTGGGCCAGCAGGTGGCATGGAGGTTAAGGCTGCTGGAGTCTACATGGCCAGTTCTGTGATTCAAGTCCTGTATCTAGTGGCTTAAAACTCACACCGGGGACATGTGCATGCACGCCCCAAATCTCAAGAAGACGATGGAAGAGAAGGGAAAACAGCATGGCCATTTCCTCTAGGAGATGATTTATTACTTTCCTTAACTCTGTCTCTCTTTGTCTATAGGCATGCATGCCCTATTGTAAAAAAGAAAAAAAACAAAACAAAGGAGAACCAAAAAAATACTTTATTGCTAAAATTATCTGACGATCATTTTAGCCTTCAGCAAGCTGTAAACTTTTAACTTGTGGAAGGTCTTACCTATGATGATGTCTGTTGATTGATTGGGATAATGGTTGCTGAAGGCTGTGACAGTTTTTAAAACTAAGACAACAATGTAGTTCGCAGCACAGACTGACTCTTCCCTTCATGAAAGATTCCTCTATATCATGCTGCCATGGTTTGAATGTTTTCTCCCAAAACTCAAGTGCTGAGATTTGATTACTATTGTGATGGTAGCAAGAGGAAGCATAATCAACTTTTGGATTAAGAAGTGGAGCCTTTAGAATGTAATTAGGGTGATGACCTCATGATCAACTCCAGATAGCTATGTAAGAAGAGAGACCAGAGCAGACACAGACATAAGCAGTCTAGCCAAGTGATGCCCCGAATCACCTCTACACTCTGCAGAAACCTCCCCTCCCTGACAGGAGCAGCCTTACTAGATGGGACCCCTTGACCTGGGATCTCCATAATCATGAAATAAATGAACTTTTTAAAAAAAATATCACCCAGATTCAGGTATTTATGTTATTAGCAATACAGTGAGCAACTGTAAAATACAGATAGTTGGAGCAATACAGTGAGCAACTGTAAAATACAGATGGTTAGGACACTGGACTCCCACATGATCAACCATGGTTCAAGTCCCAGACCTTGTGGCTTGCTTTCTTGCCTTCTCTCTCTGTTTGGTGAGTGAACATGTTCTAAAACAAATTCAAATAATAATAAATAAAATAAATTCTTAAAAAATACCAGTGATACTATCTGATAGCATTTTCTCCATAGCAGAACCTCTTTCAAAATTTGTGTCAATCTTACCAGACTGTGCCCCTATTCTATTCACTAAATTTCTGTGATATTCTAAAGTCTTTGTTGTTACTTAAACAACATTCACAGCATCTTCATCAGTAGTTTCCATCTCAAGAAATCCCTTTGCTTGCTCATCCATAAGAAGTAATAAATCATTTGCTAAAATTTGATCATTGCTTTGTAGCAATTCAGTCACATCTTCAAGCTTCACTTCTAATTTTAGTTCTCTTAATTTTTCTACTACACCTTTAGTTGCTTTCTCTACTTAAGTCTTTATCTCCTAGGCCAGACATGTGGCTAGATGGTTAAGGAGACTGGATCCCACATGGCCAACCAAAGTTCAAATCTCAGCCCCAGCTGCTTAAAAATCATTAAAGATGCATGTGAGTATAGTACATGATCCAAATCCCAACATGATGAAGAAATGGAGAAGGGACTGTGGTGTGGCCATGCCCAATTTGGGAGTGCTTTCTTCCTCTCCCTACCCCCTTCTCTGTTTCTCTCTGGCAATTGCATGTACTCTCTGACATTAAAAAAAAAAGTTTTGAGCCCCTCAAAATCATCTGTAAGAACTGGAATGCTATATTTTGACCTCCTCCACATTAATCATGAATGTTCATGATTAAGTATACAGATATCTAAAATGGTGGATCATTTTCAGGAACTTTTCAATTTACTTTGCCCAGATTCATCAGAGGAATCACTCTCTCTGTCACCTACAGCTCTGTAAAATATATTTCTTAAATAAGACTTGAAAGTCAAATTCGATCCATAGTCTACAGAATAGATGCTGCCTTACTTAATCTTTTTGTTCCTCTCCTTCACAGTCTTGGGCGATCAAATGCATTGTTGATTAGTGGTATTATTTTCAATGAAGTCATTTTTTCCTGAGCAAGAGATCTCAACAATGAGCATAACATATTCAGAACAGTTACTATGCTGTAAACAGATGTACAGTAATTTAGGCTTTGTTGTTCCATTTATATAGATCACAGGCAGAGTATATACAGCATACTTTAAAAAAAATTAGTCAAACTATAGGGTATGTGTGCTCACCAGAGAGAGAGAGAGAGAGAGAGAGAAATAGAGGGAGAAAGTTAGAAATTACCTCCTGGAGTGGGGGTACCTGCACTACAATCGAGAGTCCATTTTTCTCTCAGGATTTTAGGCTCTCTCTCTCTCTCTCTCTCTCTCTCTCACACACACACACACACACACACACACACAGCATTTTTTTCAGGCTGTAGGGTCCAGTACTCAAGCCATGCAGTTGGCAATATGAGATCCAGCCACATTTACCATCACGCCATTGGATGGCCCCTGTTTAGTGTACTTTCTAGGGGCCCTAGAATTTTCAGGATGATAAATGAACATTGACTTTAACTTAAAGTCACCCATTGCATTTGCCTCTAATAAGAGAGTCAGTCTGTCCTTTGAAGTAAGGCATTGATGTCATTCTAGTTGCAAAAGATGGCATCTTCTGATTGATTTTCTGTATCAAGCTGTTTGATCTACATTAAAGTTTGTTGTTTAGTGCAGTCACCTTCATCACTGATCTTAGCAAGAACTTCGGCTAACTCATGTTGCTTCTCTCTCTGGATGCTAAAACTGACATTTTTATGTTATAGAGATGAAACTTTCAAGTTTCCAATTTTTATTTTAGCTTCCTCATCTCTCTGTCTTGAAGAGAGAGATGAGGAATTGAAGAGCGTTAGGGCCTTGCTCTGGATTAGTCTTGACTTGAAGAGAATGTTATGGCTTGTCTGGTCCTCTATCCAGACCATTAAAGCTTTCTACATATCAACGATAAGTCTGTTTTGCCTTATTGTTATCATTTGTATTCACTGGAATAATACTTTTAATTTCTTCAATAACTTTGCCTTTGGACTGACAACATGGCCACCTGGCATAAGGGACTTAGATATTAGCCTATCTCTGCTTTCAGCTGCCTTTCTAGCTAGGCTTAATCACTTGTAGTTTTTTATGTAAGGTAAGAGATGTACCTCTCTTCCTTTCACTTGAACATTTAAACACCGTTATAGAGTAATTCATTAGGCTAACTTCAACATCGTGGGTCTTAGTGAATAGGAAGCCCTGAGGAGACAGACAGAAATGGGTTAATGACCAGTTAGTGAAATAATCAAAGTATACTTGTTTATTGATTAAGTTTTTTTTAATTTATTATTTAAAAAACTTTTTTTATTATTATTCTTACATTATATCACTATTCATCATTTAGATTGTGAAGAGACTTCACCCACCTCAGTCAAGCCCAGCTGAAGCCACCATACCATCATCGTCAACAGATAATAAACCATATCTGTGTCCCACAAGTGTCTTATGTCTCCATTCCCCCCCAAATTTCCTATGCTCTTCCCCTCCCACACTCTCTTTTAATTTTTTCTCTAGTGTCCATTACAATTTTTAATACTTTAATGTTCTCCAAACTTTCAGTCTCTACCATAGAGTGCAGACAGTCAGTATATGTTAAGTGGAGACATACAATGTCTCTCTTTCATAGCCTGACTTCCTTCACTCAGCAACAAATCTTCCATATTTGTCCACTTTCTATCAAATTCCAGGGCCTTGTTTTTTATGGCTGAATAGTATTCCATTGAGTATATATGCCACAATTTTCCCATTCAGTCATCTGTTTGTGGACATTTGGGTTGGTTCCATGTCTTAGTATTCATGAATAATGCTGCAATAAAAATAGTTGTGCTCTCCACAGTGGCTGGACCAGTTTACATTCCCACCAACAATGTGGGAGTGTTCCCCTTTTACCACATCCCCTCCAGCACTTACCATTTTTGTTTTTCTAATCTTTGCCATTCTGACTGGGGTTATATGGTATCTCATTGTGGTTTTGATCTGCATCTCACTTACAGTGAGGGATGTTGAGCATTTTTTCATATGTTTTTTGGCTGTTAGTATTGTCCTCTTTAGAGAGTTGTTCATTCAGCTCATTTTCCCATCTTTTAATTGGGTTAAACATTTTCTTCCAGGTAAGCTGCTTAAGTACCCTGTGTATTCTGATTTTTAGTCCCTTGTCTGAGGCACAGTTAACAAAAATGCTCTCCCATTCAGAGGTTTGTTGATTCACACTAATTACAGTGTCATTTACTGTGCAGAAACTCCTTAATTTGATGTAATTCCATCTATCTATTTGGGGGATTATTTCCTGTGCTTTTAGAGTCTTGCTTAAGAAGTCTTTGCCTACTCTAATGTCTCCCAGAGTTTTCCCAGTGTTTCCCACCAGTAGTTTTATAGTTTACGGTCTTAGGTTTAGATCTTTGACCCACTTTGAGATGCTTTTTATTAATGGTGACAGATAGGGGTTCAGATTCATCTTTGTGTAACTGGATACCGAGTTTTTCCAACACTATTTGCTAAAGAGGTTTCCCTTTTCCCACTGGATTGACTGGTACCCTTTGTCAAAAATGAGTTGGCTGTATGTTTTGGGGTTTATTTCTTGAGTCTCCGTTCCATTGGTCTTCATGTCTATATTTGTGCCAATACCATCCTGTTTTGATTATCACAGCTTTGTAATATATTTTGGGGTCAGGAAGTGAGATGCCACCTACTCCAGTCTTCTTGTGCAGGGTAGCTTTAGCAAAATGGGGTCTTTTATGGTTCCAGACAAATTCTATGATTGTCTTTTCTAGATCTGTGAAGAATGTCTCTTGTAATTGTATAAGGATTCCAATAAACATGTAGATTAAGTTGCGTAGGATTGCCATTTTTATTATATTGATTCTGCTAATCCAGGAACATAGGATTTCCTTCTACTTTTTAGAGTCTTTTTCAATTTCCTTTTTAAGGTTTTCATAGTTTCCCTTGTAGAGATATTTGATTTCCTTGGTTAAATTTATTCCTAATTATCTTATACTTCTTGTGGCTATGGCAAATGGGATTACATTTTTTAGTTCTGTCTCTGTCAGCTTGTTGTTTGTATATAGAAATGCTATAGATTTTTGTAAGTAAATTTTGTATCCTGCCACTTTAATGTATGCATTTATTACTTCGAGAAGTTTTTCTATGGATACTATTGGATCTTCTATGTATACAATCATGTCATCTACAAACAGAGATAATTTCAGTTCTTCTTTCCCTGTTAGTATGCCCTTTATTTCCTTCTCTTGTCTGATCGCATTGACTAGAACTTCCAGTACTATATTGAATAGGAGCAGAGAAAGTGGGCAGCCTTGTCTTGTACCCATTTTTAGTGGAAAAGCTTTTAACTTTTTCCCATTCAGTATGTTAGCTGTAATTTAGAGGGACAGCTTTCAACTTTAGCCCATTCAGTATAATGTTAGCTATAGGTTTTTCACAGATGGCTTTCATTATGATGAGAAACAATCCTTCTATGCCAATTTTCCTGAGAGTCTTAATAATAAAGGAAAGTTATATTTTTGTCAAATGTTTTCTGCATCAATTTAGATGATAATGTGGTTTTTATCTTTCTTTCTGTTAATATGGTGTATTATATTTATGATTTTGCGCATGTTGAACCATCCTTGCATCCCTGGAATAAAGCCTACCTGGTCATGATGAATAACCTTTTTTATATGCTGTTGAATATGGTTAGCAACCTTTTTTGTTGTACCCTTATCTGTTTTAGGAAGTGAGGGTAAGGGAGGCTTCCTAGAATTAATTTGGAAGGGTTTCTTCCTTTTGGATTTCTAGAAACAGTGTGAGTAGAATGGGGGTTACCTCTTCTTTAAAAGTTTTGTAAAATTCGGCAGTGAAGACATCAGGGCCAAGAATTCTCTTTTTTATTAGGTTATTTATTACTGATTCTATCTCATTTCTTGTTATAGGTCTATTCAGGCTTTCTATGTCCTCCTGAATCAATCTTGGTAGATTATATGTGTCCAGGAATTTGTCCATTTCATTCAGATTTTCTTTTTTGTTGCCATAGAGTTACTCATAGTACCCTCTAATGATGTTTTGTATTTCTGTTATGTCTTTTGTAATGTTGCCTGATTCTTTGCAGATTTAACTTATCTGGTTCCTTTCTCTCTTGTTCTTAATTAGTCTGGCTAATGGTGTGTCAATCTTATTTATCTTTTCAAAGAACCAGCTTTTGCTTTCATTTATTTTCTGTATAGTTTGCTTATTTTCTATTTAATTTATTTCTGTTTGAATGTTTATTATTTCTTTTCTCCTGGAAGTTTTTGGATTTTTTGTTGTTGTTGTTTTTCCAATTCCCTGAGGCACGATGTTAGGTTGTCCTTTTGCCACCTTTCCATCTTATTCTTGTGTGCACTAATTGCTATGAACTTCCCTCTTATGACTGCTTTTGCAGTATCCCATAGATTATGGAAACTTGTGTACTTATTATCATTAGTTTCCATGAATCTTTTTATTTCTGTCTTAATTTCTGCCGTAGTCACGGAGTCATTCAGAAGTAGATTATTTAGTTATCATGTATTTGCATATTTTCGAGGGCTTTTCTCCTAAGATTAATATCAATTTTAATTTCATCCCCATGGTCGGAGAAGATGCTGGATATAGTTTCTATGCCTTTGAGCTTGTAAAGGCTAGTTTTGTGCCCTATCATGTGATCAACCTTTGAGGAAGTACCATGCAGGGCTGAGAAAAATGTATATTTTGTGTTTTTTTTGAGTGGAATGTTCTATAGATGTCTATCAAGTACATCTGATTTAGGTATCATTTAGGTCCTGCATCTCTTTGCTTATTTTTTGTCTCATTGACCTGTCTAAAGGAGATAATAGGGTGTTGAGATCTCCAACAATTATAGTGTTACAGTCTATCTCTTTTTAGATCTAGCAGTCTTTCCTTTACATATTTGGGTGCTCCTGAGTTCAGTACATAGATATTTATAAACATTATATCTTCTTGGTGAATTAGCCCTTTTATTACTGTATAATTCCCCTCTTTGTCTTTTCTTATGGTTTTTGTCTTAAAGTCTATTTTGTCTGAAATCAGTATAGAGACTCCTGCTCTTTTTTTGGTTTCCATTTGCATGGAATATCTTTTTCCAGTTCTTCACTTTTAGTCTGTGTATGTCTTTATCCACGAGATGGGTTTCTTGTAGGCAGCAGATGGAGGGTTTCTGCTTTTTAACTCATTCATCCAGTCTGTGTCTCTTGATCAGAGAATTTAATCCATTGACATTCAATGTTATTATCAGTATTTCCAGACTTTTCCCTACCATTAAGTTGGCCATATTCCTGGTTGGTTTTTGTTCTCTTATTTCTTTCTGTTTATCTCTAGTTTTTTGTTGTTGTTGTTGTTTAATACTCCTTTCAGAATTTCTTGAAGAGCTAGTCTGGAGTTGGTAAATTCTATCAGGTTTTGTTCATCCAAGAACATTTTTATTTTCTTTTCCCATATCAAGGATAATCTTGCCAGGTATAGTATTCTTGGTTTAAATTGTTTTTCATTTAACACTTTGGATATATTTCTCCATTCTTTCCTTGCTTGCATTGTTTCTGATGAGGTCCAGTGTTAGCCTGATGGGATAGCCTTTGTAAGTGATTTGATGCTTCTCTCTTGCTAATCTTAGTATCTTATCTTTGTGTTTAGTATTGGTCAATCTAGCCATAATGTGGCATGGAGAGGATCTTCTTGGATTGATTCTACTTGGAGTTTTTTGTATTTCTTGGATCTACATGTTTGAGTGCCTCTATAGACTTGGAAAGTTTTCTTCTAGGATTTCATGGAATAGATCATCAATGCCCTTATTAGTTTCTTCACTTTCTGGGATACCAATTATTCGTATATTTGGGTGTTTCATGGTATCTATTATTTTTTTGTGTATTATCCTCAGTTTTCTTGGCTATTTTCTCAGTATTTTTGATAATTTTTTCTAGGTGATTGGTTTTGTCTTATACTTCTGAGATTCAGTCTTCTGCATGGTCTAGCCTGCTTTTGATACTTTCAAGGAAGGTTTTAATTTTCTGTATTATCCCCTTTATGTCTAACAATTCTGTTTGATTCTTTTTATGGTGGCCAATTCTTCTTTTATATCATGGAATAACTTCCTCATCTCTTAAAGCTCAATGTCTCTTTTCTCTTGCATCTCATAGAATTTTCTTACCATAAATAGTCTAAATTCTTTTTCTGACATTTTGGTAATTTGGTCTAAATTTTTCCTACTTGGAGACAGGTTACATTGTTTCCTTTGTGGGGAGGTTCTACTTGATTCTCTCATCCTTGAGGCTCTTCTTTGACTTTTAGTCATTTGGTAATGTATTCACTTCTGGTCAATTTGTTGGAGAGGGGTTTAGTGACTGTGAACTAGTGTGTTTCCTCCACTATGAAATAATTTGGCACTATTTTCTCCCTTATACTAAGTCCTCAAATGTGGGAATCACAGGTGGAGTTTTGCAATCAGATTTGTGAAGGGGACTGTCACTAATTTTGCAGCCTCTACAGTGATGTGCAAAGAATTCTCCAAAACTCAATGCTCAGATGGTTAGCTACTATGCACCTTATTATCTGTAGACAGAGAGTACAGGCTGAGAAGTAAAACAGAAAGGTAAGGTAAAGAAAAAGAAGGTAGGAAATAGAAATAGGGAGATAAAGCAAAGAAAAAAGAAGGAAAGTACTAGAAGAAAAATATAAAAAAGGAAAAAAAATCACTTTACAAAAAATGAAATTGGGATGAACATGGAAAACCACACAGAGCGTGCACTGCCGGAGGCCAAAAACAGGCAAACTTGGAGGTGGCTAGCAGCTTTCTGTCCTAGGTGAGAGTAAAGACAGAGATTAACAAGAGAAAGGCCCAAGGAGGGCAGAGAGCAGTGTTTTCAAAAAGAAAAAAAGTTAGGGACAGAAGACAGAAAGAGGGAGAAAAGCAGCTATCCTACCTGGCTAGTGCTGGGTCTGGGAGGGGGACACTGACTGGGGGAGACTTCACAGCCGTGAAGTTGAACCCAGAGGCCAAAAACAATCAAACTTGGAGGTGGCGAGCAGCTTTCTGTCTTGGCTAGTGCTGGGTCTGGGACTGATTAAGTCTCATACAGACACAGTTAGTGATGCCAAGAAATAATAATAGTAACAACAAAGATCACAGATCACCGTAAAAGATATAGTAATAATAATATAGTTTGAAATGTGACACAGACACAAAGTAAGTACTTGCCGTTAGAAAAATGGCACCACTACTAACTTGCTGAACACAGGGTTGCCGTAAACCTTTGATTTGTCAAAAAAGTTAATATTTACAAAACATAATGAAGTAAAACACAATAAAACAAGATATGTCTGTGTTGCAAATGAACTTTAAGATCAAATTTTGTCTCTGAAATTATAGCTGGCATAGTGAAAAGACTATGAATTTTTACTTATAAATTTATAAATTATGTACACATATAAAAATATTCATATATGTATGTACATATTTTCTACAGGCACTCATGATTTATAAAATTTTAACAGGATATAATAGTGAAAACATACCTAAGTATGCATCCCACACCCTCTAAAAATAATTCAAACAAGAAGAAAAAATAATTGTTTAATTACGTTTTTAAAACACATAAAAATATCATGATTATGAGTGTATTTCTGTTATTTTTATTTATTATATAATCTAATTTAAAAACCCATTTAATCCAATTTGAAAAGTCAGCCTTCTCATGTGAACACATCATATCTCCACACACAAAGTTTTAAACTTAGTTAGATGTAGGTTTTTCCATTGGACATGAATTTATTTTAATCTTTTGAACAAGTTAGCATTTTATCTAAAAAATTTTCAAATCTGTTAATAATCCCTCCAACTGAACAAAGTTGTAAAGACTTTTCATGAAAAATATGGGAACTACTTTTTAGATAAGTCTGGAGATAGGATGTAGGTTTTGTATGACATAAGTAAATGTCTTAATATTCAATGATCTTCTTGTTAAGTTTCTATTTCTTTATGCCAAAAGCTACACAGTCTGTTTTACATTAATCAGTCACAAAAACAAAAACAACAAAATAGTTGAAAAATTACATAGTTAGAGCTCCAGTGTTCTAAAAGTAATTCTCATTTTGTGGGTATCAAGAAGCATTCATGATGTTTTAAAATTAATTATTTTCCTACTTTTCTTGCTGAATGCTGGTATTCAACTAACATAATTTCCTAGTAAAAGCAAATAGGCTTTTTTTTAAAAAAAAAAATAACTTTTATTATACTCTTATACAAATCTTAGTTTGGGGATGGTCCTACTGTAGTGCCGTGCTTAAATGCTGTGTAATGGTGTCATATTCCACATGGCGGACAGCAGTTATAATCTTGGCCCTAATGGCTTGAAAAACATGTCAAGTGTGTGTGAATGTGAATGTATATGTATGTATGTGCATGCCCCAAATCCTTAATGGATGTAGAAATAGAGAATAGAGGATTTTCATGTGCATGCCCTGTTTGGGGAGGATGTTTTTTCTCTCATCCTCTCCCTGGTTAGTGCATACACTCTTTGGGAAATAAAATAAATATCTCAGGTTGATTTATCAGAGGCATGATCACTGTTGGTAGGGTTGCTTAAGACACGTTTCTATATTTATACTAGGTCATCTTTGTTTTGCTATCCCATCATGTTTGGTCATAGACATTTCTTTTGTAAAGTATGATTTGACTTATAAGCTTATCAATTACCATTGTATATTAACTTATTCTGGGGTTTGGTCCAAATACCATTACTTTGTGACAAGAGATCTTAAATGGAAAATACCTTGCCATGTTTTAATCACAAAAAAATGACAGCACATAAGTTTGTTTTGTATACATCCTTTTCACAATTTGTCTTGATTAGGAAAAACAAATTGCTTACAAAAATTAAAGAGATTTTTATATTAAATACTGTCTAATCCTGTTTTTATATCATATGTGTAAAATTAGTGAAGCAAATTTTGTTTAAGACAGTATCTCTCCATATTGTGGTTCTCCTTACTTGGCCTTTCCAGCAGCTAGCACTATGAACACACATCATCTGGCCAGTATTTAAGGTGGGGTGAGAATCAAACCCAGGCCTTCTATCTGTCCTCTGTCTGCCAAGTAGCAATGACTGGGTCAAGTGATTTTTTTTCCATGTGTTATTTGAAAACATTTACATGTTTGCCTGCTCTGCCTAGATCCAACTGGTACTATTTGTGCTAGACTAACTTTGTGACTTTGAAAAGTGTTTTTCGTATTGCTTTTGCTTTTTATATGACTTCAATTTCACTGCGCACCAAAGGTGACTGAGAAACATATCTTGCTGGTTAAAAATACTATAGGAAATGACCATCCTCAATGTAATTTTCAAATAAGAATCAATCAAATCTTGTGCAGTGATGTGCAAATTTTCAGTCAATTTTAACTAGTTTGGCTCTTCTGAAGGTTAAGGGAGTTTAATGGTTGAAAGCACAATGCAGTGCAGCTAGCTGCAAAAGTCAAAGGGTAGAGGATGAGGCTTTCATTTCCTTTTAGCCATTGCCGTGTCTGTATTCTGTCCAAGCTGCCTCTTGCTGCCATTTAACCCATGCTTTTAAAGACAAGAGGGGTTGAGAACTTGAGGGCCTCTGGCTTCATTTTAACAAGCTGTCGCCAGCACTTTGGTACTTAATTTGTCATAAATGTCAGAGGTCACAGGATGTTCGAAACCTTCAGCCAGCAGATGGTCATTATGACAGCAGTTATGTTTCAATGGCAAAGCATGTTTTGTGGTATTTACTTTACTATATTAGTGTTATACCTCAGAGTATCTCTGAGAAAATTCTAGTTTAAATCAGATCAACCCTGTGGTTGACTGCTTAAGAGGCAGCAACAAGAAATGGACCTGTTTTTCAAAAAAACAACTTAACAGAACTCTTTATTTCTCTTCTCATGCTTGACTGCTGATTATGAATTTCCCAGCTTCATAATTTTGAGAAAAATTATAAAAATAAAGCTAAGTTAAAAAGAAAAGTGTGAAAATGTGCTCCTATAAATTTCTCTATCAAACCAGATCACTTAGGGTTTCTAAACTTATTAGAGGTATAGATTAATTTCTATGCTGTATGTCATTATCTGATAACATCATCAACTTAAACAAATAAAAAGTAATGGATTCATTTATTGTATTTCAAAATTCATTAGTGAGTTTAAATTTTAATAATTTGTGCATTACTTTACCCCATCTTTTACTTATGCCATTTTATACTAAACAATTTTCCAAAAATTACAAAGCAAGACTCAACCCAGTCATATTTTTAGTAGATAGTCCCAGCAGAATTGGTGAAGAAAGCAGTGTTTATGTTAAGTAATGAGGTCCATGATTTCTGTAAATGCACTGCTTCTTGAAAGAATGAGTTTAACCATAAGAAACCTTGGCCATAAACCAGTTGAGTATATATTTCTATCACGTATTTGTGATAATAAAGATAGAAACATGCCTTGAGACTGGTTGAAAATAAAAAGTGAGAGAACTCTATGTAGTGCTGTCCTGGTCCACGTGTGCCTGAGCCTGAAGAGAATAAATGATGGTTTCCTAAAACAGGTGATAAAATGGACTGGGAAAAGATACCTACAGCAACTGTGGGGTCTTGATCGATCCATGTAGCAGTGGGAACACCAACGCTATTAAAACTCAAACTTCCTGTGACGTCCTTCACTAATGTCGTTAATCATTTTATCTAACAGAAGACAGAAGGAACATCAAGAACTGTTACTCTGAACTTCCTTTGATTTTTAAAGAAGAGTTGTTCAATGATCTAGAAGTGGCAGTGACCTTGGGAGAAATTAAGACATTATATAGTTAAAATTAAGTTTAGCTGCATGCAACAGAAAACCCAAATTAACTGGTCTAGTGCATAAGGTTTGATTCCTTGCTGAAAAAGTCCAGAGGTCAGCTCTCCAGTGTTAGTGCAGCAGTATCACAAATCAATGTGGGTCTCAGGCTTCTTTCAGCTTTTTGTCCAGAACAGAAGAGGTTAAGAGCATGGATGCAGAGTCTAACTTCACCACTCCCTAATTATTTAATCTTTGGCAGTCATTTCACCCTATTTCTACATCTGTAAATAGATTTATAATCACTAATCATAAATTACTTTAATGGAAATTGTTAATTGGAACTGTGGATAGTAATTTGTAATAACTACTCAAAAGTAATAGTAGCTAACGTTTAATGAGTGTTTCTCATGTCTAGTCACTACTCTTAACTCTTTACTTGCTAAGTAAGTATAGATTGTAAAATACAGCCTCAAAACAGCAGTCCCGGCAGTGTGGTTACATGATTCCTACTCTTAAATATTATTTACAGGTGAGGAAGCTGAGATGCCTGCCTGCCTCAAATGGTTGTTGTAGAGCATGTATAAGTTAATATTTCTTAAGTGTGAAGAACAATTTCTGATACCTTATAAATGCTCCATGTTCTGTGCTATGATAAGTCTTTACCTTCTTCTTCATTGCTGCTGCACGTCTGGTGTGGCCCTCTTCAGTCTGGTCCAAAATGACTTCCAGTGCTCCAATCGTTTCAACTCATGTCACTTCCCTCTACTTTCTTCTGCGTATGCATAATCTCTCCCTATATCCAACTGGCCATAATTTAGGCCGATGAACATACTTTCCCACATGGAGCTGAGAATATGGTCTTTATCAGTGTTGTGAAAAAATATTTTGTGGAGTTTATTAATTAGAAAAGAGATGACAAAAACTATTGGAGAGCTGCTACTAAGAGTTCTGATTTAGGTTATCTAACCACCTATGAAAGTATAAAAAATGTCCATTGGAGATTGTCAGGCAGATATGTACCTTAGAGTTTTCAAAAGCACTTGTTAAAAAAAAATAGACATAGCCACAGTGGCTCAAATTGTAGAGTCCTGCTGCATAGACTAGAGCCAGATGGGAAGACCTTGTGTTCTGATCCAAGTGAACCTGAACATACGGGGGTGGTTGGAAGAATGGGAGAAGAATCACATTCTGTCAATATCCGGTTGGGCTGTGAGTCTTTGGTCTTTCTGTCTTATGAATAAATAAATAAATAAACTTTTAAATACACACAAAAATGTAGGCATGACCTGATGTCTACCACCCTCTCCTTCACCCCTCCCCGCATAAAAAGGTTTCTAAAAACAGAATTCTTAAGCAAAACAAACACACAAAAAAACAAAACCTATGAATAAATAAATATAAGGAAACCACTGGGATTGTTTTTATGAGTTCAGATTTTGAAATGAAAGATAATGTTATAGGCTCCTATGACTAATACCAAGAAGTAAAAAAGCAATAACGTTTTAGGGATAATATTGCAAACAGGAATATCCATTTTAGCTGTGCTTGGTATAGCAAGATGAACAAAAAGGGAGAATCATTTGGTTTGAGAGATGAAAGTGAGACAGAACTACCCATCTCTTATTCTTTATCTTTAACCTCTGATGTAAAGACTCTTTATACTGAGAAGAGTATAAGAAAGATTATTAAGACAGTTTCCTCTACCTGCTGTGTCTTTCCTGCATTGTGCTTTGTGCATGCTATTTCTACTGTCTGGAATATCTTTCCTATCTTCTTCACTCGGGAAACTCCCACACAACCTTCAAGAAATAGTTCAAACCATCCTAGAAAGCCCAGAGAGAGTAGGAGTGTTTCAAGAAGATATACTTGTCAGGTAATATGCGAGGTCTTTTTCACAGGGGTTTGGGGTAGGGCCAGATAAGTTTAGCCAGACAGGTCAGACTTAGAATTTTAGTTCCTCTTAAATTGGGCCAGAGTTTCTTCTAACAAGGACACCAGGGCAGATAGCTCTAACACATAACTAAAAACCAAAATGAGGACAAATTGGGAAAGAAAGTCATATGTCAAGACCAATACAGTGAACACAAGGCATAAGTAACCCTTCATATTAGGTGAACTCTGCATGGTACCAAATGAGTAATTAGGTAATGAATCCAATACAATTCAATAGTGACTTCTGCACATGTGTTTGAATGTCTTAATGTCTTTGAGGTTGGCTTTGTGGTACAGCCATAATGTGCTGCTAAAATATGTGACCCCATGTGGGTTACATCCCACACAGTGACCACAGTTTGAATCCCTAGTCTTGTCAGCCTGAAAAAAAAAAAAACAGGCACATGTGCAAGTGTCCAGGATTTCATGGCTTGAAGGACTAGAAGAAGGGTATTGCAGATGACCAGAGCCTGTACTTTAGAGAGTACTTCTCTCTCTCTCTCTCTCTCTCTCTCTCTGTCATGCAGCTTTTCATGAACAAAAGAAAAAAAATAAATATCTTAAGGATAGCTTCAGCTAAAAACAAACTCTCAGTACAGTTACGACTTTAAGTTAGGTGATGATGCAAGTAAAGTATCCTGCTTTGTTTTGTTGCTGGAACAAGTACTTGCTCAATACCAGGTAGTTTTAAAAATCATGAACGGATTGAGTACATTGCCTAAACTGATGAGTGGAAATCAATCAACAGTGTCTCCCAATTTTTAAAATGAAAATGGCTTTTTCTCCATTTGAACAACTTGCATACTCAAAAGTTTAAAAAAACTTTGAAATAATTGTGCTTCTACTCAGTGCACTGCCAAACCAGGTCCTCCTTCTGACCTTTCTGTCTCTGTCAATGCCGTAACCTTTCTGGGTTATGCAGGCTCAAACATTTAAAGTCCTATTTGATTCTTTTGACCTCATCCTTGCATCCATTTGCTTGTCAAGGTATGTAGATTCTAAATGTTCCGTGTCAGTCACATCCATTCCCATTAACAGAGTTCAAGTCCTCATTGCTTCTCTATCGAACTGTTTAAAACCATCCTAGCTGCTCTTTCACCTTTTTTACCTCCCCCGTAATAATACATCCTCCAGAATTCTTCCTCTTGAATTTCATCTCATTTACTTTAACCCATCATTTCAACCTGTCAGTATCATTCAAAATCCTAATTCTGTCATCTACAACTTATCCTTTCCTCACTATATTCCCCATGTTCGTTTTCTGTATCATTTTCCAAATCAAATAATTAGAAAATATGCAATAAAAGAAAGTAAAGGGTTTTTCTCAAACAATATGAAGTCATTTCCAAATTGATATCAATTTAAACTAATTTAATAACATGAATATTGGTTTCCTTTTATCTATGAGGTGGTGCAGCATGGTAAAAATATTTTATAGTCTCTCCTGCCTTGTAGGCCTGGTTTGAAACTCTGACTTTCCCTTAGTAGCACTTTGGAAGGTATTTTAAGTCCACTGAGTAGGTGAAGTATTCATAGCTAAATCACAAACTTTAATGTTAATAAAATTATCAAGAAAAGCAATCTAGTTCAGTATTCAGAATATGATGAGTGTTTAGTAGATTTTATTTTTTAAAACTTTAGCATTGTGCTAACTTTGTGGAGTTACTAAGAATGAGACAGGCTCATGTTTCAAGAAAATTTATATTCCAGTTGAAAGGGATTACAACTGTAATAAGAAAAATGCACAAATATTAAGATAAAAAGCTGAATGTTTTGTCCTATTGGAAAGCAATGTGGTTCAAAGTAGGGAGGTAAAGTAGGGAGCTGATTGTCCTTGAAATTGATTTGAAGGCAATCGATCTGAGGTCAATCAGTGAAAATTTTTAAACAGGGAGCTAACTGTAAAAGCAAGAGTTTAGTGAAGTTCACATAGTGAGTCATATATGGGTCATATTATAGGTTTAGGAGAAAAGTCTAAAGTTAAATGGAAATTTCTTTCTCTTACTTGACTTTTATGCTACATTTGAAAGCACTAGTTATTGTTTCTTTCTTTTCTTTCTTTTATTTTCAATTAACTCATAATAGTTGTATGTATTTATGGAGTATAGTGTAGTGTTTTAATGCAATTGTACAATGTGTAATGCTCAAATTAAGATAATAAGCAAATCCACTACTATAGACATGTATCATTTCTCTGTGGTAAGAACATTCAACTTTCTCTCTTCTAGCAATTCTGAAATATATGAGATATTACTGTTAACCTGACTTTGCAATACAACACTAGAACTTATTCTTGTCTAAATATAACTTTTAGACATTGACAAATCTCTTCCCACCCCTCTTTTCCCACTGTTCTTCCAAGCCTCTGATAACCAATAGTCTCTACTTATATGAAATGTTTTTAAATTTCACATGTGAGTGACATCATATGCCATTTGTCTCTCAGTGTGTCGCTTATTTCACTCAATATGATGTCTTCCAGACTCATTAATGTTGCCAAAAATGACAAGATTTCATTCTTTTTTAATGGCTGACTACTATTCCATTATATGAATATATCACATTTTTAATCCATTCATTTGTTAATTGGCACTTATGTTAATTCCCTATTTTGAGCATTATAAATAGTGTTGCAGTTAACATAGGTGTGCAGATAGCTCTTCAAAATATTTATTTTATTTTCTTTGGAGATACACTCAGTAGTATGATTCTTGAATCAGAGTTTTATTGGATCTTTTTTCTGCTATTGAGTTCCTTATATATTCTGCATATTAATTCCTCAGCAGATGCAGTTTGGAAATATTTTCTTCCATTCTGTAGGTTGTTTCTTCACTCTGTTGATTAGGTCTTTTGCTTTTTAGTTTGATGTAATATCATTTTATTTATTTTTGTTTTTGTTTCTTGTGCTTTTTGGCATCTTAATCCATCCCCCCAAATAACCTTGGTTAGATCAGCATCATAAAGATTTTTCCTATGTTTTCTTCCAGTAGTTTCTAGTCATATTTTTAGGTCTTTAATCCATTTTGAATTTCTTTTTCTTTTTTTGGAGAGGCTTTTGCTATAAGGTGCATGCGCTCGCCAGACAGACAGAGAGAGACAGAGAGACAGAAAGCGAGAAATCACTCCCCAGGGGGAATGGTCACGCCACAATCCCTTCTCCTCCATTCTCCTCTGGGGATCTTGGGCACGTACGCACACGTGCCTGGCGTGAATTTTTTAAACCACCGGGTCCGGGGCTCAAACCACTGTCGACTACATGGGAGTCCAGCGACACCATTACGCTAACTGCTGGTCCCTTGAATTTATTTTTGTAAATAGTGAGGGATATGAGTTTTAATTTACTCTTACACATGTGGCTTCCAATTTTCCCACAACTGTTTATTGAAGAGTCCATTCTTTCTCACATATGTGTTCTTATCATCTTTGTCAAAATCAGTTGTCTGTAAATGCATGGACTTATTTCTGAGTCCTCTATTCTGTTCTATGGATATACATTTGCCAGTACTACACTATTTCAGTTACTATTACTCTGTAATATATTTTGAGATCAAGTACTGTGATATCTCCAATTTTGTTCTTTTTGCTCAAGCTTGCTTTTGCTATTAGTGATCTTTTGTGGTTCCACACAAATTTTAGGATTTCCTTTTTTTTAGACAATTTTTTACTATAAGGCATGTGTGCTAACCAGAGAGAAGAGAGAGACAGAGAGACAGAAAGCAAAAAATCGCCCCTCCCACCAGGGAGGAGGGATGACCACACCAAAATTCCTTCTTCTCCATTCTCCTCTCAGGATTTTGTGCATGCATGCACACGCACCTGGTGTGCGTTTTTGTTGTTGTTTTTGTTGTTTTTAGTATGCATGATACATTTTTTTATCAAACTATTTTTAAAATTTATTTTGTGTTTTAATCATTTTTATTAACAATAAAACTAGTAATAACTGTACTCAATTGTGGGGGTAAAATAAGATTTTGCAGTATAAGAATACAATGTGTAATAATTTGTTCAGGATAATTAGCATACTCATCATCTTAACCATTTGCCATTACTTATATTAGGTTAAGTCACTGGGTCTGGGACTCAATTTACAGTCTACTATGTAGGAGTCCAGCAACATAACCATTATGCCATCTGCTGGTCCTTTTTTAGGATTTCTTTCCATTTTCATAAAGAATATCTTTGGTATTTGGATAGGGATTGTATGAATATGCACATTGCTTTAAATAGTATGGTCATTTTAATGATAATAGTTATTCTAATCCACGAGCATGGCATAACTTTGTATTTATTTGTTTTCTTCCATTTATTTCAATGTTTTTTAGTTTTCATTGTTGAGATTTTTCTTCTCCTTGGTTAAATTTCTTCCTAGGGATTTTCTTTTGGAGCTATTATAAATGAAATTGATTTCTTCCTTTCTTTTCCAGACAGTTCACTATTGGCATATAGAAATTTTAGTGATTTTTGTACATTAATTTTATCTTGCAATGTTATTGAATTTATTAGTTTTACTGCTTTTAATTAGTATTTAGGATATATTTTTACATATAATCATGTCATTTGTAAACAGATCATTTTATTTCCTTTCTCAAATTTGGTTACCATATATTTTTGTTCTCTTGTCCAATTTCTCTGGCTAGGACTTCCACTATTGCCTTGAATAAACATATTGAAAGTAGACATCTTTGTCTTATCTACATTTTAGCTTAAAAAAATACTTTGACTTTTCCTCATTCAATACGATATTATATACTTTGTTTGTTATATATGACCTTTATTCTATTGAGGTACTTTCCTTCTATACCTAATTTGTTGAGAATTTCATCATAAAGGGATGCTGAATATTATCTGGTTCTGTGAGATGATCATGTGGTGTTCTTCATTTTTTAATGTGTTTTATTACATTTATTGATCTGCATAGAATGCGTCATTCTTATATCTCTGGGATGAATCCTCCTTGATCATAGTGAGAAATCTTTTTAATGTTCTATTGGATTAGATTCACAAGTATTTTGTGGGTGAATCATTGTATCTGTGTTTATCAGGGATATTGGAGTGCAGTTTTCCTTTTTAATTCTGTCCATCTCTGGTTTTGCTATCAGAGTAATGCTGGCCTTACAGAATGAGTTTGGAAATTGTCTTAATCCATTGTATATTATTGCTTTGCTTATAGAAATCCCTGAGACCAAGTAAATTCTAGAGAATAGAGGCTTATTTGACTTAAAAATCATTCTGGCCATGTGGAAAGTCTGAAGATATCGCAAAATGGTGTATGTGGGGGTATTATTTGACTTATGAATAATTCTGGTCATGTGGAAGGACAAAGGCATCACAAATTGGTGGAGGGAAGGATCATGAGTATAGCAGCTGTCTGTAACATTCTGCCTGCTGTGACCTTCTTTTACCTATTATAAACACACCAGAACTCACTCTTAGGGCTCCTCCATTAATGACTTTATCAAACACAAACCCCAATTCTGAGGCACCATGAAGGGATGAAGTTTTTACTTAACATCTTTACAATAAAAACAAGTCCTAACACATGAAAGTCTGGAGAAACCATAGCAAACAACCCCTGGACTCCCAAATTCATGTACTTTTCACAAGCAATATCATTCCAATATTCCTAAAACTTTCAAATTGTCCCAACATCAACTCCAAAGTTGAAATTCAAAGTTTCATCTGAGACTTATGTCAAACTCTTTTCAGCTGTGAGCCAGTGACTCCAAAGCAAATTCTGTGCTCCCAAAATACAATACTGGGACTGGTGCAGGAGATAAATGTTCATTCCACCAGAAGAAAGGAGTAACAGGCCCTAAGCAAGTTTGAAACCCAAGTGAGCACACATATAATCTAGAAACTCCATGTGCCACATCTTGAATGAGCTAAGTGTGTTGTATTCCGAAGTATCAGGAAGCCTTAACTCCATGGCCTTGTTGGGCTCAGTCTATGCTTCAACTCTCTCTAGCTGGAGTTTTGCATCTGCGGTTCTTTGAAGCTGGTGCTACATGTTGATTGCTCCACAGTTCTGCAATCTTGCAAATAGTACTGCACTTGCAGTTTCGCTAGACATTGTCCTTGTGGTGGTAACTCTCTTCTCTGAGTTCATGTTTCCATATGGCTTTCTCTTAACAAAAGGATTCTATAGTGGCCCTTTCTAGTGGCATGTTTCTGCCTATGTTCTAAGGCTTTTTGATGCATTCTTTGAAAAATATCAGTACATGTATCTACACCTCCAAATTATTGTCTTCTGCATGCCTGCTCTTGAATTCTGTGTGCCTGAAGAATTACCTTTATGTGGATGCTGTCAAGATCTGTCACATTCAAGTTCTAAAGCAAAGGATATTAGAGAAATTTTAACAGTAGATTGAGCTCCACCCAACCCTTGAAACATAGCTAGGCCAAAGATCATCTAATGAGTAGAGTCCTGAAGTACCTCAGGGCAAGGAGTCAATCATAGGTCAGTCTCCTGAAACTATTCTTTTCCAACCTCTGGGCTTATGATTGGAAGGGGTTTATCAAAGATCTCTAAAGTGCCCTCAGGGCCTTTCTTCCATTGTTCTGACTGTGTTCAGTCCAATCTCTTCTATCATTTGAAAGTTCTGCCATGCTTTCAGCCTTCTCTGCCAAACACACCTCTTTACTCTTTGCTACATAGACAAGCTGCAAATTTGCCAATTTTTCTGCTCTGCTCCACTTTTATTTATCTAACTTATCTTTAAATTATCTTGTTCCCCTCTCACTTCACTAAATGCACTTAGCAATAAATGCATTTCTTTCCATATTTTGTCTTGAAATTTTATTTACCAGATTATCACAACTTTTAAATTCAAAATTCAAAAAAGACTTATGACATGTACACTTTGCAGCCAAAGTCTACACCGTAATGTAACTCAGATGACCTTTTCTCTAATTTCCAATAATTTCCTCACTTCCTTTGAAATCTTCTCAGAATGACTTTTACTCTCATATTTTTATCAGTATTCTGGCCATTACTATTTAACCAATCTTCAAAGTTTCAGTTCACTTCTAAGTTGCTCTTCAGAGAATTGTTTTAAAGAGGTATTTGCTATAGGGAGCAAGCACTTGCTGAAGAGAGACAGATAGAAAGCTAGAAATCACCCCCTGGGAGGGATGGCCACTCTGCAATCCATTCTCCTCTGTTCTCCTCCTGAGATCTTGGGCATGTAAGCACACATGCCCAGCATGACTTTAAAGCCACCAGGTCTGGGACTTGAACTCTGGTCAGCCATGTGGCAGTCAAGCAATGTAACCTCTATGCTCTTTGCTGGTCCCAGTTCTTCAAATGATTCTTAAGAGACTCCACCAAAACCTAGGCTTTTCTAAGACTTCACCCCTAAATTTTTGTTTATTACTGAGTTATGAACCTGTTTTTTACATTTTTGAATATCTGTAGTAACACAATAAAAAAAACTCTGGCAATTTCTGTCTTGGATCATTAATGTGTTGCTTACAGAAACATCTGAAATCAATAAAATTAAGAGAACAGAGTCTTATTTGACTCATGCACAATTCTGCCCCTGTGGAAGGTCCAAAAGCATTGCAAAATGTCAGGTGATAGGATCATCAGCAGAGAGGCTGTCAAAAAGAATTTTCCTGTTCTGTTCTTTTTCCACCTCATATAAACATACCAGAACTCAATTACAGAGACCCTACCCTACCTTATCATATGCAAAGTCCCTACCCTGAAACACCACGAAAGATTAAGTTTTCATTTAATAGTGTCACACACAAACAATTCCCTAAACATGAATTTGTGAGGGACACCCAAATTCTATTAGAAAGTTCAAGAAAAATTGGTATTATTTTTTCTTTAAATGTTCAGTAGTAAAGCTATCTGATTCTGGGCTTTTCTTTTTTATTACTGATTCAATCTTACTTCTCATTAACGGTTTGTTAATGTTTTTATTTCTTCGTGATTCAATCATGGTAAGTTGTACATGCTAGGAATGTGTCCTTTTCTTCTAGGTTTTCCAATTCTTTGTTGTGCTTTTGATTATAAAAGTCTCTATAATGATTCTTTATATTTCTGTGGTATCTGTTTTGATGCTTCATTTTCAACTGTGATTTTATTTGAATCTTCTTCCTTTATTTTTCTTAGTCGATCCTAAAGTATGTCAATGTTTGTCTTTTAAAAAAACTGACTCCCTTTTGTTAATATTTTCTATTTCATAAGTATATTTTGCTTATTTCTGTTCTGATAGTTATTCATTCTTTCCTTCTACTAATATTTGGGGCTTGGTTTGTTATTACCTTTCTAGTTCCTTAAGGTGTGATGTTAGTTTTTTATTAGAAATTTTTCTTCTTTATTGATATACACATTTTTTACTATAAACATCTCTCTTGGAACTGCTTTTGCTATATCTAATCAATTTTGATATATTCTATTTCTATTTTTATTTGTCTTAAGAAATTTTTCAGTTTACTTTTTAATTTCTTCATTGATCCATTGCTTATTTGGAAGTGTTGTTATTTAATTTCTATTTGTAGTTATAGTTTTCAAGTTCCTCTTCTTAATGATTTCTAGTTTTATTCCATTGTGGTCAGAAAAGACACTTGGTATGATTTTGACTCTTTAAAAATATGTTAAACCTTATTTTGTGACCTGATATATGACTTATCCTGGAAAATATCTATGTGCTGTTAAAAATAATGTGTATTTTGCAGAACTTGAATGGAATTGTCTAAAAGTGTAGGTCCATTTGGTTAAGGGTAGTTTGACTCCAATGTTTCTTTGTCAATTTTCTGCCTGAGTAATCTGAACAATACTGAAAATGGGATGTTGAAGCTCCCAACTATCTGTATTACAATGTATCTCACCTTTAGGTCTATTAATATTTGCCTTATAATTTAAGAGCTCTGATATTTGGTGCATATATATTAAAATTGCTATAACCTCTTACTGAATTGACCCCTTTGTTTTTTCATAAAAACATTCTTTGTCTCTCTCTCCTTTTTTTTTTTTACAGATTTTGATTTATAGTCTATTTTATCAGATGTAAGCATAGATACTCCTACTCTTTTCTGATTTCCATAGGCATGGAATATCTTTTGCCATTCCTTCACCTTCAGTCCATGTGTATCCTAATGGGTGAGTGAGTTTTTAATAGACAGCATGTAGTTGTTGTGTACCCATTCAGTCATTCTGTCTTTTAACTTAAGATTTAAAAAAAAAATAAAAAAGTTGCCAGAGGATATGTGTGCTCACCAGACAAAGACAGAGGGACATAGTGAAAGAGGGAAAGTGAAAAAGCACCCCTCATGGGAAATGATCACACTGCAGTCCCTTCTCCTCCATTTCTCCCACCGTTCAGAATTTCGGGCATGCATGCACACATGTCCAGCATGTTTCTTAAGTTGCTGGGTCTGGGACTTGAACTATGCTCCTGGCTCTGTGAGATCCAGTCATCTGAACTACCACACCTATGGCTGACCTAAGGAATTTAATCTATTTATATTTGAGGTAATTATTGATATGTACCACTTACTCCTACTATTTTGTTACTTGTTTTCTACTTATTTTGTACTACTTCCTCCTTGATCTTCATTCTCTTCTCATTATTTCTCAAATTACCTTGCTCTCAAGTTACTATCCAAAATCTTTCATTATTTTTATTTCTTTTTCTCTATTTTTGTCATAACTATAGATGTTTCATAAGTTTTGCCATGACCCACTTTTCACATCATTCTATTTAGAAATCACTTTCCTTAAGTAATTTATCCAGACTGAAGTCTTCACACATACCTATGTCTTGGTATTTCCTAATACTAACTTTCTTTGCACAATGCTCTCTTGGGCTACAGATTCGTCTTCACTTAAGGCTTAAATATTTGTGATTTAATACCCAATGACTTCTAACTCAAGTCAAGTTGATCATCATCTTCAAAATGAGCTCTCACTAATTCATTCATCAAGTCAATAAATATTCTTGAGCCTATAATATGCACCAGGTACCGTTTTTTTTTGTTTTGTTTTGTTTTTTTGCGTTTGAGCTTCACTAGTGAACAGGGAGACCAATTCTTATAGCACTTACTTCATATTCTCCCTGTAAATGGATTTTCAGTATTGTATTTCTGACCTCTACTCCTCTCCACTAACTTTTTCTAGTCTTTTGGTCATTTTCCAATGTATTCAAGATTAAATTTAAGCTTAATTAATATTTAAAAAGTAAAGAAAAAATTAGTAATCTAGCCAATCTTACAAGTAGGTTTATTTTTGGCCAAAATTTTCCATTTATATAACTTTTAATTTATGATGTGAGCAATTCTCTAAATTACTCTTAGCCTTTGCTCTTGCCATTTTGTCCTTCTGGAACACTTTTTCTTCCTCAGCCCTGCCCCATCTAGCTAATAACTACTTATTCTTTGATGCATAGTCAAAATGTCAGTTCTCCTATAATTATTCTGTTTCCTTAGTTTATATTAAATACTCTTCTCTATACTTTTATCAACATTCTATATACTCCTATCTCATCACTTACCAAAGTTATGGTAAGTATTTACTTTTTCCATCTCAGTCCAAGTAATTCCTGAGCAAATGGAAAATAGGAACTTCATCGCTGTCCCACCTACCCTACCCCATGTCAGTATTCTTGTGGTAGCCTCTATATTCTAAATCCATTCTTCCTTGTTCTGCTTCTTAACACCACAGCTGGGCCATGTAAACATTTCTCCTTTGCCAAATAACTTGATATTAGTTGGTAGAGAGGACTAAAGAAACAAGTTAAATTTAAGAAAATAGACTTTCTTGGTCTAGCCTCTACATGCCCTTGTTTTCTTGGCCATTCGGTAAACTTTTAGTAGGGACCAGGTCTGACCTGACTGCACTATCTGCTGAGTTTCTCAGTCCTTCTGTAAGATATTTTTTTAAGACTAGGAATAAACTTACCCTTCCCTTAGTAGGTTACTCGGTCCCTCTGTAGGTCATTTTATGTTTAGTTTTTTAATATGGTACATAATATAGTTGCTGTTTTCTGTGTTTGCTATTTCATTAGGCTCTGAGTCTTTTAAAAATCATATTTGCTAATTAATAATTCTATGTGTGTGGGGTGTGTGTGTGTGTATTTTAGGCAGAGTCTCTCCATGTCATGATTCTCTTGTCTAAGGCTTCTTTACCCCACCCCACCCTAAACAGCTGAGACAACAGGTACATACTATCATACTCAGCCCTCTAGGGTGGGAATTGAACCCAAGACTTCGATATGACCTACTCTTGCAAAGAAGCAGTGTCCAGTGTATAATGGCACAGCTATGCAGAGTTAACAATTTCCAATATTAAACTTTCATTGTTTCAATTTCTGGTGTGATTTCTGTCTCCTAGTTGACACTGACTAACACATTCCCTAGCGTAATACTGAGCACATATTGATAATCAAGTAAATTGTGGTTGGATTTTTACATAATGATTATCAAAAAAGATTAAAGTTCTAAATTGCTAAATCACCATGAAGGGCTAGATGTGAGAATCACTGAGGATTTCGCTTCACTGAAGATGGCAACCTTTTGCATATGAGTACCAAGACAGAACCATTGATCACACCATGATTCTGAGTCTCAGAGCCAGGAAAATGGTGGTACTGCTAACAAAAAGAAACTACAGAGGGAGGATTTCTTTGGAAAGAAATGGTAATTATTTGATTTATTTTTTGTAATAGCATGCTAATCTCTTAAGGAGATGGGATTTTTTGAGGCGTCTAGAGTATATATGTTCATATTAATCAAATTACTCTGACTACTTAAACATATAATCCAAATATCTCAAAGAATAGTGAACTGGACAAAATATCTCTTTCTCATATAACAGTTCAATGCCAATGTTTGACAAGAAAGCTTTCAGATGGTAATTTAGAGATTCAAGCTCGCTCCATCTCATGACTCCATCTTCCCCCAGAAGGCCTCTGCTGGAGTGACTACATCTAATAGAAGATGGGAAAGAACATGAGAAATTGCATTGGTCAGATTCAGACACCTTGGACGTGTCCAGGTGAGGAAGAAAAAGAAGGAAGAATAGTCCATATATATATTTTTTTGATCTGAATAGATTATATTAACTATGAGGGTTTATGTGATGTGGTCCTGAGTGAAATTCCTTGAAATATATGAGAAATTAATAAAAATGTCCTTTTTAAAACACTATTACTTTTTGTATTGGCTTCTCATTAGGACTTGGATGTAAAATCAACTGATTAG
This sequence comes from Tupaia belangeri chinensis, assembly GCF_000334495.1. NCBI lineage: Eukaryota > Metazoa > Chordata > Mammalia > Scandentia > Tupaiidae > Tupaia > Tupaia belangeri. The sequence continues at coordinate 3,079,099 of NW_006160010.1, forward strand.
TTTACTCTCAAAATAATGGCTCTGATCAGTGACTGCAAGATGGATTGTATGTTACTTAGAAGAGTTATCGTCCTAACTAAACAGGTACTACTGACAAGGAATACTCAACTGTGACCACTCACTTTTTACAAGCATTCTTCACACCTTTTCAGAAGAAAAGTCATCTCATCAAAATTTTACCTCTCAAGTGTAACGGTAATAACACTTACTTAAACTTCACTGTGTGCCACACTGCTGTGACTGAAATATATAGACCAGTTTACTGAAACCTAACAACTGCTGGGAGAGGCACAAGTTTAGCCCTCACTAAGGCAGTGAAACGTACTTTTTCCCAGTGTTCAGAACACATGGAACCTCAACTCTGTATTCTACTGGAGCCATTTTCCTTTCTCTACTTGGGCTACTATACTTTGTAGAGAATACCTAGAGAGTTAACAACTGGGAACAGGTTGTAAAAAGAAATGCCATTTTTAAAATCTTTATTATTATTATTATTATTATTATTTTGTTTGTATTACATTGAATCACATATATCTTTATGGTGTATTACATTTCTTTTTTCCAGAAGGAATACCATATCAGTCAAGACAAAGACATTACATCATCATCATCACCAAATAGCTTTTCATCATTTTTTTCCAGATTACTATTATTATTATTCTCATTATTTTTTAAAAACATTCAACCACTATACATCATTTCGCTTGTAAAAAGAATTTACCCAACATGAAATACTTCTCAGATCAGTCCGGTTGAGAATACTATACATGTTATCATCAACAGGTAATAAACCATTTCTGTGTCCCACTAATGTCATGCCTCTCTATTTGTTCTGTTGCTATCCTTCTCTAAATGCTTCCCTTCTTTCACCCCAATCCACACTATCTTTAGCATCCCTAACTATTTTCACTGCTTTTATGCCTTCCAATAAGAAATGTCATTATTTCTTCTGCTATGAATTTTCAGTTTTGAGGGATCAGCAGTTAGCGTAATGGCTATGTCGCTGGACGCCCACGTAGTCGACCATGGTTCGAGCCTTGGACCCAGTAGCTTAAACTCACGCAGGGTGTGTGTGCATGCGAGCCCAAGATCCCGAGAGGAGAATGGAAGAGAAGGGATTGTGGCATGGCCATCCCCCCTGCGGGGTGATTTCTCGCTTTCTGTCTCTCTGTCTCTCTCTGTCTGTCTGGCAAGCGCACGCGCCCTATTGCAAAAACCTCTCCAAAAAACAAAAAGATAAAAAAAAAAAGAATTTTCAGTTTTGCAGTAAGAATTCATAATTAATTCCCCCAAAGAAAAAATAGTAACATATAATTTTATATACTATATTCTTGTTATAAATATAATACTTTACTAGAATGAGAAATGAATATTTTACATGTAAATAGAAATAACAATATCTATACCTATAAACCATTTACATAGTTTTCCTTAAATTCACAATTAAATCTAAACTCTTTAATAAGTATTTTACTGTACAAGATAGCTCCTCGGCCACATCTCCAAACTCACTTTGATTGGTTCTCCTATTTTCTTATTATGCTTCAGTTAGACTTTTATTTCCCCTCTACCTTCTAGAATATTCCTGGCTTTTCCTATTTCTGGACTCATTGTATAGCCACTCTTTCTCCTAGAAAGTTTATGACCTGACCCGCGGAACAGTCAAACAGGTTCCGTGGGGGAGGGAGTGAGAGATGGGACAAACACACGCACACACACTACGAGGTGCTGATCAAGTCATCTTCTTCCGTCTACTTCTGTTTATTGAGGAGAAATGGCGAGTTATATACAGCTGGTGGGAACCAATTGGTTGCCCGAAATGCAAATGAGATAGAACAGCATGAACCAATCATTGATATGGGTAGATCTCTCCCATTTCCTAGAAACCCAACCATTACCGGGGGAGGACGGTTGGTCACATGATATCTGAGAGACCGTTTGCTCAGTGAGGAAGTGAAGCCTAATGGTTTCCAAGATGGTGGATAGCTCAAGATGGCAGATAGCTCAAGATGGCTTCCATATGCAGTGCTCGCCACAAGTTTACTGTTTTTAAATTTTGCTTTTATGAGGGAGAGAGCAAGAGAGAGATAAGCACTCCAAAAAGAGTCTCATGCCAGCATGTGCCCCCGTCCTTCCTAACTACCCAGGATCATGGGTGCATGTACCTGGCATATTCATGTCACTTGGGGAGTCAAACTCATGATTCTCCATATGAGTCTAGAATCACGTGAGTTGTGTCACCACTGGGTCATGGAGTCAGCCCGGATGTTCATTCTTTTAATCTTTTTCCTGTTACTTTCGATCCTTCAGTTCTGTCTTGAATTTCATTCAAGTAAATCTTAAAAATTTCACTGAAGTAAAATTTTCCGTGATCATTTGATCTAGAGTAGATTCTTCTAATATGTGAATAACACTCTCTCAACTTATTTAGTATCATTCATCATAATTTATTATAATACATTTATTTTTGGTTCATTTATATAAAGTCCCTACCTTTACTTCTATTTTATATTCATTCAACAAGTCTGGTAAAAGAAAGAGAGGGATAAGACTGTGGTTATAGAGATCTACAAAGTCAAATAATTTAACATACATGAAAGAACCATGCACAAGTTTGTAGTATTGTGTAATAAATTATCTCAAAATTTAGGGACTTAAAGCAACAACCCTTTATTATACCACATGATTTTGTGGTTACATTTGGATGGAGCCTAGCTGGATGATTTCATTGTTTCCCTGGTGGTAGGGATGGAGGTTGCTTGGCAACACTCAGCTCATGGGTTCAGCTGATCTATAGGTCTAAAATGACTCTACTTTTCTTTCCAGCTCTTTGTTGGGTGTTCATGGGTAGAAGGCTTAACTGGATCCTTTTTAACATGGAGGTCTCTGGTTGGCATGGCAGCTCCAGGTTCCAAAAGCAATTGTTCCAGCACACAAGAAAGAAGCATTGTTGTCTTTTATGAACTAGGCAAGGAAGACCTATAGAGTTATTTCTTGCATATTTTGTTGTGTGAAATAGTTGCAGGTCCATGTAGATTGTAAAGGAGCAGTATATTGAATCTCCATTAAGACATGTCATAGAATTTGAAATCACGTATGAAAACCTCAACTATGGTGCTGGTTTAGCTCTGGATAAGCAAGAATCAGAAATCATACCCTACCCTTAAGGAGAATACAAAAAGAGTAAGAAATTATTCTTTAATATTTATAGTTCGAAGAAAAAATTATCAGGTTATCAGGAAAGTCAGAATGTATTGTCTTATGTTTTTCTCTGCAAAAATGAGTTATGACTTTCCCAATGATCCAATATATTCCATTGAGAACACATTATTTATTCATTTATTATTTATTTTGGAGAGGTTTCTGCTATAGGGTGTGTTTGCTTGCCAGAAAGACACAGAGAGATAGAGTGACAGAAAGCAAGAAATCATCCCCCAGGGGAGATGGCCATGTGGCTATCCCTCTTGGGATCTTGGGCACACATGCACATGCGCCCAGCATGAGTTTAAGCCACTGGGTTCAGGATTTGAACCACGATCAACTATGTGGAAGCCCAGTGACATAACCATTACGTCAACTGCTGTTCCCGAGAATACATTATTTTATACATATCTGGAACATTAGGGAGAGTGCATCTCTTTCCAAAAATCTCTCTTCACCAAATCCTGTTTATCTTTTAATTTCAAACCAAATTTTCATTTTGTAGATTGCATTATAATTGATTTAGATTGAGATCGGCAGGTGGCATGGTGTTCAAGGGCACTGGACTCCCACGTGGATGACTGTGGTTCAAGTCCCATACCTGGTGGCTTGCTTTCTCACTTTCTCTCTCTCTCTCTCTCACCCACTCTGCCCCTCTCTGGTCAAATTTAAATAAATAAATGGATAAATGAAGGTTAATAAAATGGTTCTTTGAAAAAAAATGATAATTGATCCAAATTAAATGTAAGTATTTGTAACTTGAAGTCCTCCTATGTCAGTCAGAACAACTCTGTTTCTACAGTACTCCTAGAATGCTATGAAAGTATATTTACTATATGATTTATCATCATTCATGCAATAATTCTGTTTCTTTTGTTAGACTACATGTGCCCAATAATTCTGGTATGTTATTTTAATGTGGCACAAAGTACAAACACAATAAACAGATATTAAATAATAAGTACCACAAAAAACATAATGCACAGCAAATTTAATCCATAAGAGTGGAACAAAAAACCCAAACCATTCGTTAAACAGATTTTTGTAACTAGGAACTATAATTACAATAGCATTATACCATTTCTGTGTGGAAATTCATTTCAAGTTCTAAACTAGCAAGTAGGAAACATTTGGAACTCCATCATTTTTTAACTCATATCATAATTTCTACTTTATCTGGAGGGGTAAGGAGTTCCACATTAATTTGCACATTCTTAGAGGTTTCCAGAACTCCAGGGTATTTTATTCTCAAATAATAGATAAAAACACAGATTCCAGTGTCAAACTGCCTTCCTTTAAATTCATTCTTCAGCACTCATTAACCTCAAATCTTTTATAGTTACTTTTTTTTCATCTGTAAAATGGGAATAGCAGTAACTATTTCATGAGGATGCTGTAAAAAGTAATTAAAGTTATTCAAGTCAAACATTTAGAGCACAGAGGAGGTATTTATCAAATATACTCCATGGTTCTTTAACTTCAATCAAAACAATCAACACTTATTTAAAATATGTCAAACTTCTTTTTCTTACATTGGAGATCTCTGACTTAAGCAATTCATACAACTCCTTTTCACTGCAAACATTTTAACAATGCTTTTTACATAAAACTTACATTTTGGTTTACAAAGTTCTTTCATGTTTATCGTTTATACCCTTTTAAAAAATGCCTATAGAAGTGTCGTAGATTTCAACTCTGTCAAGACAAGATCTAAGTATTGACTTGTCTATGTAAAAAGAAATAGCTTGTTTGAAAATACATATTTAGAATAATTTGTAAATTAACTTCTAGAATTCTATTATTCTGGGAATTACATAAGATTTTGCATGTAATATATCTATTAAAATAAATATGCTGAAAAATGTAAAAATAACACATTTCAGCTTGGTAATTTTTGTAATTCAAATTTAACTGTGTAACAATCCATATTAAGTACTGATAACATTAATATTGCTTATAATTGGGGACTAGCAGATGGCGTAATGTTTACATCACTGAACTCCTACATAGTCGACCACCGTTCCTGTCCTGAACCTGGTGGCTTAAACTTCGTGCTAGGTGCTTATGTGTGTGTGCCCAAAAGAGGAGAATGGAATAGAAGGGTCTGTGGCATCGCTATCATCCCTGGGGGGTTATTTCTTGCTTTCTGTCTCTCTCTATCTCTCTGGCAAGCATACACACCTTATAGCAAAAATCTCTCTCTAAAAAATAATTACTTATAATTGAAATATTTATTTATATTACCTTATCATTTCAAGGGTTAAAGTATCTTCATTTTGGCATTTATATTTTAAAGGCAAAGACTAATGCTCTTCAAAAAGAAAAGAATTAAATTACCAAACTGCTGAGAGTATCTACATTTTCACAGTCTTTCCATAAGCTTTAGAGGTCAAAGCTGAAATATTTTTAAATTGTATCACTTGTTACCTCAGAAGAAAATATAACCTAATTTCTATAAGAACTTATCAAGTAAGTTATCATCAATACTATATATATATGTGTGTGTGTGTGTGTGTGTGTGTGTGTGTGTGTGTGTGTGTATGGTGTTTCTTTCAGAGGCCAATAATCTGTCAAAATACTGAAAAAATTAACAATGAAATTTATATGACACTTGGAAATTGTGTTTGAACCTGCATGGACATTCAAGTTTTATTTCCCATGAAGACACTTGCCCAGAGATTCCTCAAGATTATAAAAAACAAATACCTTGATATTTAGTGGGGAGAAAATCAAGTTTCTTTTTTTTTTCTGCCAAACCAGTATTTGCTCAATTTTCTTCTCCTGTGCTGTATAGATTTTGAAAGATATCTCTTCAAAAGGGATTTTATTTCCCCACAGAAAAGTGAGGAAAATAAAATTATGCCCCAAAAGATACACGACCTACAAATTAAAACTTAAAGACTGGACGAAATCATGTTTGACTTTGCACCTCACTTGAGGTACATGTTCCCT